>NW_027496892.1:0-178377 GCF_021521415.1 Bidens hawaiensis | reverse complement strand
CAAACTACCAAATAACAAGGAATCTGTAACCTACTAAGAATAGGGCATAAGAATCAAAAAGCAGCATCAAACAAAATATATACATAAACAACAAGGAGTCAGGCTAGCCAACTAGACCCTAAATACAAAGCTAAGCTAACTAAGTACCTTATCCTAGAAGTCGTTAACCTTAATCCTACGTCTCCGCGAATCTCTATCCTGGACCATGTCCTCAGAGAGGTTCAACTCTGTCAAGTCATGTCTAATTCACTCGGCCCAGCGGGCGAACATGCCGGGCTCCGGCCGAAGTCAGCCGAGGAGCCGAGTGACGTGTCTAGGCCTGCCTCTACTCCTCTTTCCTTCCACAATGAAGGTTTCCACTACTCTAACTGGCGCTGTTGTCGGTATCCTCTTCACATGCCCAAACCATCTCAATCTCCCTTCCTTTATCTTCTCTGATATGCTAACTATTCCTAACATTTCCTTAAAGACCTCATTTCTAATCCTATCTAATATAGTGTGTCCGCACATCCACCTCAGCATCCTCATCTCTGCTACCTCCATCTTGCGCGCATGTGTCTTCTTGATGGCCCAACAGTCTGTTACATACAACATTGCAGGTCTAACTGCGACTCTATAAAATTTTCCCTTTAATTTAGATGGGAACCACTTGTCGCACAAAACCCTAGTGGCTGCTTTCCACCTACACCAGCCAGCTTGTATGCGGTGAGTTATGTCACTGTCTATATCTCCATTGCTTTGGACAAACGATCCTAGATATTTAAACTTCGTTATCTGCGGAACCACCTGGTCCTCAATAGTGATCTGGGTGTCCTTGCTATCGCCAGCACCACTGAAGTCACAACAAAGGTACTCTATCTTAGAGCGACTAATTCTTAAACCTTTATCCTCTAAAGCTACACGCCACTCCTCTAGCCTTTCGTTCAAGCTTTGTTTAGTCTCAGTCACTAACACAATATCATCTACAAAGAGCATGCACCATGGGACAGGCTCCTGAATCGACTTGGACAGCTCATCCATGACTACCGTGAAAAGAAACGGGCTTAACGCCGATCCTTGGTGGAGTCTCATCTCCACCGGGAAAAAATTAGTATCTCATACCGGAGCACGAACACTAGCTTTAGTCCTGCCATACATATCTTTAATTAAGTCTATATACTTTCCTGGTACCCCTCTACCTTCTAAACTATCCCTAATTAGTCTACGTGGCACACTGCCATATGCCTTTTCAAGGTCGATGAATAACATATGTAGGTCCCTCTTTTTCTCCCTATACTTCTCCATTAATCTTCTCAATATGTGTATCACTTCCGTGGTTGACCGTCCTAGCATGAAACCAAATTGATTAACCATAACCTGTGTTTCTCTCCAAATTCGAGTTTCAATTACTCTCTCCCATAATTTCATAGTATGACCTAACAACTTAATTCCTATGTAATTTCCACAACATTGTGCGTCTCCTTTTTTCTTGTATAGGGGCACTACTACACTACTCCTCCACTAGTCTGCCATTTTTCCATTCATGAAAATAAGGTTGAATAGAGTAGTGAGCCATTGAACTCCTTCATCCCCTAAACACTTCCAAGCCTCAATCGGTATGTTGTCTAGACCAACCGCCTTAGCCCTTCCCATCTTCCTAAGTGCTATCCTCACCTCTCCCTGTGTGATACCTCTACAGTAGGAGTTATTCGTTTGTTGTCTCTGCGCAATAGGGTTGTCTGTTTCTTGTTGGTAGGTCTGTCTGCCATTAAAAAGACTGTTAAAATAATTTTGCCATCTCTGTTTAATGTCTTGTTCCTTGATTAAAACACGCCCATCCTCTCCCTTTATATATTTCACTACTCCTAGGTCATGTCTTCTACGCTCCCTGGCTTTAGCAATCTTGAACATATCATGCTCCCCCTCCTTTGTTTCCAGACGTGCATACATCCGTCTATACGCTATGTTTTTTGCCTCTGTCACCGCCTTCTTCGCCTCTCTCCTAGCGTTTTTGTATTTCTCCCTAAACCTCCAACGCTCCCCCTCGTTTGTGCACCTTAAAAGATCCCTAAGACTCTGTTGCTAATCCTTGATCTTGCTCTGCACATCCTCATTCCACCACCAAGATTCCCTGTTCCCAGTTGTCCTACCTGTCGTGACCCCTAGCGTCTCCTTTGCCACTTGAGTGATGGAAGCTGCCATATCCTCCCACATTTGGTTTGCGTCCCCAACAAGATGAATCGCTGTCGTCGAGGTGACCTTGTCCTTGAACATCATCATGTTGGTGCCCTTCAAATTTCCCCATCTTATCCTAGACTGCCCTTTTCTCTCCATCGTAGTCACTTTCTCTCTCAGTACTACACCTGCAACCAGTAAATGGTGCTGAGCTGTTGCGGTCTCCCCCGGGCCCCGGTATCACCTTGCAATCTCTCCACCGTCTTCGATCGTGTTGCCTCATTAAGAGATAGTCGATTTGTGTATTCCTTCCCCCACTAGTAAAAGTGATTAGGTTTGAGTCCCTCTTCCTAAAGAAAGAGTTCAGAATACCTAGGTCATGGGCCACTGCAAAATCTAAAAGATCCCTACCAGGTTCATTCCTATCCCCAAAACCAAAACCCCCATGAACTATCTGAAAGCCATCACTATCCTTATTAATATGACCATTGAAATCACCTCCTACGAAAATGGTCTCCTCCCTAGATACGACCCTCACTACTCCATTTAGGCAATCCCATAACTCCCTCTTTTCTTGGTCTCCTAGTCCCACGTGTGATGCATAAGCGCAAACCACAGCCACTACTTCGACTCCTAACACTAACCTTAATACCATCACCCTATCGTTGTATCTTTTCACCTCAATCACATTCTTATGCAATTCTATAGCCACTAGAAAGCCTACTCCATTTTTAGCTCCATCTGCCCCCCGAATGCAATAGCTTGTACCCATTTTGCTCTACCCATCTCTGCCCCTTCTACCTAGTCTCTTGGAGGCACGCTATATGGACCTTACATCTCTTAAGAGCATCTATCACCTCTAAAAATTTACCACTTAGAGTCCCTATAATCCATGATGCCACGCACAAACTATACCCCCTACCCTTTCCCTTTCCAGCACCCCTCGTCCTGCTGTAACTATTTAAAGCAAAACAAAAAACAATGAACCAACGCAAACACACCACGAACGGACGTTGATGAAAAAGTCTTATAAAAATTCGCCTAATGTACACTTAACAAATAGGTAATAATTGCGCACAGACACAAATAGACATAAACTGCCTAATGCAAACATAAACCATGCATTTTCTCTTATGGTATCAACAATAGGAGCCGAATGCAAGATAGTCGTGTCCTTCGTTTAGGGTTACGCGCCTCCGGTCCCTAGAATCACAGAATCTTGGAATCCAACAAACAGTAGGAACGGTGGTTACAAGTGAATAATAATAAGCTTCCGATTGAGGCAAATGATCGAACACTTGGTGGGCACTGACAAAACAATCCGGTGTTCAACTCTTCGCCTTGTGTCCGGTCCACTCCGATCCAACCCAACCTCGTCTCACCTACTTTGACTCAAAACACCACTCGGTTGTTGATTGATAATTGATTCAATGTAAGTATTGAAACAACAACAATAATAATAATAATAATAATAATAATAATAACTGAGAAGAATGTAGATATCAAAGAGTTGTCGGTCAAGAGTTGTTAAGCACAAATTCACAACTCTTGATTTTTTACAAACAAAACTAAATCAACCAAGCAAAATTACGATGAATTTCAAAACCCTAAAATCAACCCAGCAAAACAGAAATTGATGAAAAACCCAAATACAATAATCTCAAATCAACACCCCAATGAAATTAAACAATCCCCGCTTCCAAAATCACGATGAATAGCAAACCCTAATCAAAGATCGACCCCTAATTTCGAAAGTGACTGAGGTCACAATATTGATCGTATATTGTTACTAAATTAATATATATGATAATATAATGAAACCTTTGACAAAATCTAAACCATGAAAATAAAAGACAAGATACTAAAATTCGTTAAGAAAACTCGATCATCAACTCAGTGTATATATAGCAAATACCAGGGAGAATAATTATAAGATTCATGTGAAAGTACTTATACTTATGAAAAGATACATAGATGTAGGAAATGATTTCAACATAAAGGAAGGAGGCTAGAAGAATGATTTCAACATAAAGTACTTATACCCATTTCATCGTCATAGTAAAACCAAAACCTAGCACAATTCTTGGAAACTCAAAACCAAATCCAACCGGAAAAAAAAAACTCGCACAGAAACACATCATTTGTATAGTATGTGTAAATCATACCACTTTACTTCCCATAAACGTTGATATACTTCAATTTGTGGTAGATTAAGTTACCACTTATTGCTAAAAACCTACACAAACTCAACGCCACTCACCCGTCTACAAGACCTGTACCTAACCATTTGTCTCAATCATATGTTTGACCACATGCTTTAAGCCTGCCACCATTATGGTGACCAAGCACACCCGTCATACTTCAAAAGACCTAACTTGTTTCCGCCATGCAATACCTTACCCCGCATCCATGTCTACTCTATTCGATTTCTCGATTTCAATACTTAGGTTTTACAAACTCATCAAACTCGTCTATATTTTCTTAAGCATATTTTATTCCTTTTTACTAACACAAATCCGTGGTTACCATAAATATTTAATTTTCAATCAAATAGATTTTCTTTAAAATATGACTTCAAACCAATCCAAATAATTCACCAGCACCTGCTGCTGACTAACTACTACTACTACTACTATTGTTATTAGTACCATCACCGTCATCATCATTATTATTATTATTACGGTAATTATCAATATTTTTATTATTAAGATTTTTATTGTTATTATTGTTAATATTTTTAGTATTATTTTTATTAGTAATATTATTATTACTAGCATCATCGTCACTACTATTAATATAATAATATTTAAGTAAAATATTTGCTTCAAACGAGTTTTGAGCCCTTTGAAACTATTTTCATTCAATAAGTCAAGTAATCTGACAATCATTTTTCTTTACCTAGGTCGTGGGCCAAAAGAAAACATTTATTTTTTTGTGAAAGTTTCATAAATTTGTAAGTCTTAGCGATACCAAAAAAAACTTTTTAAATGAAATTGAATAAATTTTATTTCACCATGAGATTTAAAAGCATCACGATTTACAACTGATTTTCGTAAATTAAAATTATCCCTTCCTTTCTTTCCCCTTCGTTAACGCAATGAGTTTCGGCTAAGAAATCAAGGCACCACCTCCCAAGTCAACTTTCATACCACAAACAAACCGACACATGAGAAGACAAACGTTGCAAGCTACATTTACTTTTCTTTATTTTCTCCTTCACGTATTTTTCGAACTTACCCAAAGTGATTTTTATCCACTTCTTTAGGATACTGTTACCCACGTTTATTTCGATTGTTCATTGATCTTTGATCCATATTCGTTTGTGATTTACAAAACGCAAATTCGTACATCATTCTTAATCGCATGTTGTGAATCGTTTTGCGTTTGTTATCTCGGGTTCTATGACCAATTTCCCATTATTGTAACGGTTAAGTGGAAATTGGAACTATGAACATGTATGTGTACATAGTTACCTAACAGAGACCATATTCTCATTTTATTTTTTTTACATTTGACTATCGGCGACCGGTTCTCTCCAAACGAAATCGTTTACTTAAAACCGGGATTGTGTCCCGTGTGCATGCTAAGTTTATGTTATGTTGTTTTTACACAAATTATTTTGTTTATTCGTGTACTTCTCTTCCACTCAATGTTTTATTTGAACCGTTTTATTGTTCTTGATTTCATCAATCTAAGACAAATACTTTATTTTGATTTTGAAAATTCTAATTATATACTTGATGAGCACAAAGTTACTATTGGAAAATTTTCTTTTCACAAACTTAATCGACTTCAATATTTTTAAAATTTCGTTTAACCATTTCATTTCAAGTTATTATCAATTTACATGTTTATAAGATATAAACGTTGCCATTGGTCACATCATGATATTTTGATACTTAAAAGTTTCGTTTATATAAGCTATTCTCGAACCAATGCATTATCAATTTACATGTTCATATTTCGTTGGTTAAATGTTACGATTACTTACCACGTTATTCTCGACCCCATTATTTCAATTACATGTTACGATGTTCATAATTCCAAATGTTTCATTCTTTAACTTCATTACCTCGTCTATTTTGTTTTTAACATTGTTTACTTGGTTTAGACACGATGATTTGATTTACTTGACTTAGTGTTTTCACGTTGTCCTTTTCCTGAATGATCTATCAATGTGTTTTGTAATGTTGTTACCCTTTTTAATTCATTATTTATCTATTTTTTTTCAACGTTATATATGAGAATTTTATTTATCTAAGGTTTATGTCTTAAAACTACACAATAGAGGAAGTTATATGGACCATCCGATGATAGAGGTAATTATGGGTCGACACGTAATTATCAAAGTCTTCACATGAAAAACGTAATAAGTCCGGTTGTGTGAAATAACTCGGAACTTGGAATGATTTTGGGGAACGGGAAAATACAATATGAAAAGGGCATGGTGGATACGCTGCTGGTACATACTATGTATAAATGTCTTTGTCATATTTTCTATTTGTGGCGTTCTTTCGGGTCATTCAAATATCGACGTTATTTTATTTTAATTATGTATGTATATAATTGTTAAAATTTCGAACAACACTATGTATTAGTTGTTCTCTTTTAAAAATATTTATTTTTATTTTAATTTCATGACGAAATTTCTAAAAGTTGTAAGTCTTGTAACATTCGTTACTTTTCAAACCCGAAAATCCGACCCGTTTTTAATTTTGGTTTTATTTATAAATATATATGTATAAATATAAATATATATTTCAAGTTTCGTCTCATATATTTTGTTTATTTTTTATTATTTAGTTAACCGACTTAATTTGATGTTTCGAGGTATTCATATCATTCGTATACTACATATATAATTATCGTTCATTTGTTTAATAACAATTACAACGTTTAATAGTCACTATCCGTTCTTTTTCTATTTCGTGCGGGTCAATAACGAAACTCCAAGTTCAAACATGCATACTTAAACGAGTCCCAAACTATCCGGGTATAATATGAAAATAATCCAAATTATAAACTTTTATTAAGTGTATATAACATTCCAAATTCCAAGGTGTATTTTGTAAATTATACTTTAATATCTATTTTAATATAACTTGAAAGATTAGGGGTTAAAGTATAAATAATTCAAAATATAATATAATAATAATAATTATTATTATTATTATTATTATAAAAGACCAGCCCAACCCACCTTCCCTTACCCCTCGTTTTTCCGACGCCTCCTCCGGCGGCCGGAATTCGTCTCCGGCAAGCCCCAACGTCACACCATAACTAGTTTTTAATCAAATTAAAATCCATAAACACGCGTAGACCATAACAACAAACTATAATACTCGTCCATAACGCGATAATAATACCCAATAATGTGTAATTGATTCGTGAAAACGGCCGGTAAATAATAAACATCAATTAACCACCATTAACGCTCATACAACTCAATTGATTAATAACCTCAAATTCTTCATCTAAACTCGTTCACAACATCATTTTGATCTAATATATACTCTAAACCTCATAATCATTCGTCAAGATCCGATTCCGGTCACCTCGCCGTTCACCATCAATTAAACGTTGTTACAGGTAATATTCATATTTATTATGATCGTCTTAAGCCGTAGATCATAACCCCTATCAAATATTGAGCAAACATGGAATGGATTTAGAGATTAGAAAGCTAGGGTTTTATTGAAGAAGATGATCTTGTAGTGTAGTATATGTACATTAGTTTCTGGTTTTATAAGAAAACAAACTAATTGGTTTAGTTGTTAGAGCATATTAGTGTAGGCAGTAGAAACCGGGTTCGAACCCGGGTCTGCTCGTTTTTTTTTTTCTTTTTTTTTTCTTTTTAATCATTTTTATTTTATATAATAACCAAACTAAAATTTATATAACTTTATTAAATCAATAAAAACTATTTGTTTTTAAACCATATTTATCATTTGTCAACTAAAAAAAACAATCTTTCAAACTTGTCAAGGCTCGTTAAAACTCGTAAAACATTTGTATATTTATTTATCGTTCGTTAGACTTAATAATTCGTTAAAACTTTCATTTATAAAATAAAATATATCGATAACACCAATATTTCCGTAACCTTTATAATATTCAATCTTAATACTAAATCTCGTAATTTAAATAATATCAAATTAACAAATCGTTAATAGTCCATTAAAATATAATATTATAATATCAACTTCATAAAATAATAAAACATGCATTAAGCACTTCGAATCCCCGACAACCGGATCTATTTACTTTGTGAGTCGTTAGTAATAATTAATTTTGTATTTTTAATTATAGTTCGTGACGTTCAATTGCTTCGGTTTCAATTATGCACTTTCGATTTTATTTCAAGTTTGTCTTCAACTTGAAGGTGAGTTTCTCACACCCATTTTTACCCTTTTTAACTATTTTGGGGGTAGCATATATATCCTATCAACAATTTAATTTCTTTTATTTATTATCTACAAACTACAATTCGTTACATGGACTTGTGTGTTTAATTGTTACTTGCTCAAATATTGTGTGCATGGATTTCTTCGATAAGTATGATCATACGCCCCCCTTTGCACTCAGACCATTGTTTCTAGTGGAAAAGAGACTCCGATCTGAGTACGTTGGTGCACAATCCCAACTATAAAAGACATTCATTTATTCTTTACACTCATGGACCATTGATTCTAGTGTAAAGAACCCTTATGTGTCTTCACAAGTTTTAATGGAATTGTATGGCTTTTTATATATTAATCAAATTGTGTGAACTAACCAACTATTCAATTAGTTGAATTTATTTTAAATATATGCTACAGGTACTTTCATTAGAGGATGAAATGACGAGAATACTAGAAGTTGGGTTTTCTAGATAATAAAAGAGAAGATATCTGTTTTGTTCCTTTTCCCTTGTGTTTGTTCATTTGAAATAACTTGTGTACTTGATGATTTGGAATGAATTAATGATAATATTGTCAATTAATAGTGTTACATGTGTTTTGAGCAATCTGTACGTCACACTCAGGCGTTTCGCTTTAGCCGGGGTGTTACAATATTATTAGAGATCATCTTAGATTGGTAGAACCAGAATTAGATAGCAATTAAGATTGGTTTATATATTACTTGTTTTGATCATCAAACCTAATAATTATAGTTTTCTCAAGATATCCCATACAAAAGAATAAAAATCCGTTCGTTGTGCGCAACTAATTATTATATATAACAATTACCAACTTTGGTGCCGCTAAGTGCCGATTGGACCACTTGGTGGCACCGTGTTGGTCTGTTGAATTTTGAATTTTATTTTGTTTTTGTTTTTTAGATTGGGTACCATGATGAACATAACGAAAACTGGACAATTCATCTAGACTCACAGACCCTCAACGACCGGGACTAACAACGTTTGGGTTTTACCAACGGCCGATTTTAATAATCGACGCCACCCCCGTTGATCCACCTTATTTTTTATATTTTAGCTCCAGTACTATAACGAAAGTAACCGAAACCAACCAAACTTGTGTCAAGTTACCGCCTCAATGCCCGGTTGACAACGCTTGGGTTTTACCACCGTCATGATATACCAACCAAATAAACGTCGAATATTTAATATGTTTTTATATGTTATTCTCTTTATATGTTAATTTGATCAATTTATTTTATGGGTTTTTATTCTCTTGTTTTGCCAGATGTATTTATATTATAACGAGTGTAACGATAATGTCCGAATTCCCGTCGGCTCACCGTCGTAACACTCGAATTTTACCGATACCTGGGTTTCAACGTTGGGTTTCAAAGAATTTTGCTTTTCTTTTTTTTAACTCCGATACTGGAGTGAAAATCGATTGAATGCCAATTTTTTTTCTTTTTTATTTGTTTTAGTTTCGTTATCGTAACGAACATGACGAAAACCGAACAGATTCGCGTAGGCTCATCCGCATTTTGTTTTGATTATGGTACCTTAACAAATGTAACAAAAACCTACTTAGCCAATTTTGTGTTTTTTTCCTCTGTTTTAGTTCCGGTGCGTAACGAATGTGATGGAAATATGCCGAATTTGCGTAGACTCGTCGCTTCAACGTCCGGGATCGACAATGCTCGGATCTTCCCAACGCCCAAGTTTTACCGACCGACGCCATCCAATTGATTCGCCTCAAATTTTATATGTTTTTTTTATTTCTAGTTTTTATTTATGGTATCTTGACGCACTTAACAGACACCGATCGAAGTCGTGTCAACATGCCGCCTCAATGCCCAAGACTGGCAACACTTGGGTTTATCATCGTCAAGGTTTTACCAACCCGCCCGACGCAACGCGCCGGATAAAACACTAGTTTTATCATAAAAGCAATCATAGGTAGCAATTGAAATACACCCAAAATCTTTTTAAAATAATAATTACACACAAAGTGACTACCTTGCGATGTGGACATAGTTTTCATCTGTTGGCCGACAACAAACTGTTCATAAAGGTGCTTTGATGTAATTGCCATTTAGTGCACATCATAAAATTCTCTAGGATAAATGCAATCACATAAATGCAACTAATTAAAAAAGAAAATGAGCGAAATATTCATTAATATGTTTAAATCAAATATATATGATACATAAAGATGGTAAATATACAAAACTGGTTGCCACTATTTACAACTCAACAGTTAAAAACAAACATGATAAGTCATCTTCTTATTTGGGTTCCTCCACTAGCCTAAATTTCCATATAATTGCTACTAACATCTAATCCACCATAAAGTGATAAAACCAAAAGAAAATTAAGCGAATGAACTGACGCAAATATGTTTTAAAAAAACCAACACCATACCCAAACAAAACCCATCTTTTTGGTTTTATGTTTGGTTTATGACGAATAAAAACTAAAAAAGATTAATAACTTCCGATTTTCAGAATGATGGCATAAAAAATTTAAAAAGGTGAAAAAAGTTTAAAAAGTCAAGAACTTCAAAAGATACCGTGCTTAGAAACATTCTCATGGTCACGAAAGAAAATTAGTTACCATGATTTCTTGTTGGAATATAAGTTTACTTTCAAAGCAGAACTGAAAAAGATAAACATTTTTATGATCACAAAAGAAAATTAGTTACCATGATTTCTTGTTGGAATATAAGTTTACTTTCAAAGCAGAACTGAAAAAGATAAACATTTTTATGATCACAAAAGAAAATTAGTTACCATGATTTCTTGTTGGAATATAAGTTTACTTTCAAAGCAGAACTGAAAAAGATAAACATTTGTATGATCACAAAAGAAAATTAGTTACCATGATTTCTTGTTGGAATATAGTAAGTTTACTTTCTTGTTGGAATATAGTAAGTTTACTTTCAAAGTAAAACTGAAAAAGATAAACATTCTCATGATCACGAAAGAAAATTAGTTACCATGATTTCTTGTTAGAATATAGTAAGTTTACTTTCAAAGTAAAACTGAAAAAGATAAACATTCTCATGGTCACAGGAAAAAAATTAGTTACCATGATTTCTTGTTAGAATATAGTAAGTTTACTTGAAAAGTAAAACTGAAAAAGATAAACATTCCATGGTCATGAAAAAAAATTAGTTACCATGATTTTTTATTGAAATATAATAAGTTTACTTTCAAAGTAGAACTGAAAAATATGTAAAATTTACTACTTAGCGCAAGATTTTAATCTACAATACCATTCAAAGAAAGTCAAACACCAATACAATGTATTACCTATATTTTGTCATTGTTGAACATGGTATTCTATTTAATAATACTATTAACTAACATTCAAGAAAGGGTGATCCTTAAAACCATTATATTCCACCACACACACACACACCACACACACACAAATTTTGACTAGTTTTAGCCAAAATTAAAGATATTGCCTATTTGACCCGTTGACAATTTCAGCTAAAATTAAAGAATTTACCCATTTCATCCAAAACTAAAAAATTACCCATTTGACCCATGTCAACGAAACCTAAAGAAGTTACCCATTTGAATCGGTGACCCGTTTCAGCCAAAATTATAGATTTTACCCATGACATTTAATATGTTACATACCAAATCTTCTAAGTCTTTCACATGGGCGGCCCAAATGACTAAACAACCAAAGCTAGGGCTTTGGGCCCCCAAATTTATAAGGCCCCCATTTAAAAAAAACTACATGTAGATATATAATAGTTACTTGGATTAGCAACATGAAATGTAATTGCAGTGCAGTGGTAGTTTATTGGTTGTGCCTTTCCGTTGGCAACCACTTACCAGAGTTTGATTCTTTTTATCTTAATTTTTAAATATTTGATTTTTTTTATCTAACCCTAATAAAGGAAATTCTTTTAAGAATTAGGGGCTGTTTGTTTAGCTCTGAATGAACCTCTTAATGATTCAAGTCTGATCCAGTCAGATTTAAGAGTGTCTGCTTTGTTAAAAAACCACATCTTAATAGCTGAATGGGGCTCTTACCCATTCAGTTAAAATACATCGCTGAATGGAAATAAGACCTAATTACCCTACCATTGTCTTCGTCATCCCTGCTATACTATCCCTGGTAGTCTTGTACCACCGTCAACCAATATCATCGTTCCATCTCCAGCCAAAATCATCGTACCACCATCCCGCCTACCACTGACCACCGGTCACATCATCCCACCCCTAAGTTCAGACCTCTATTCTATTCTATCTCTGTGATAAATTTTGGGTATCACAACTGGCTACCATATTACTATTTCGTTTCAAATTGTTTTTAGTTATATGGACTAATTTACGGCAATTAAACCAATGACTTTTCATTTTTTTTCTAAACAACTCAATGTTACAATCTATCAAAATATAACTACCACCTCGCTTATTACTTATTACTAACCAACGGTCACATCATCCCACCCACCACAGCCGCACCACCTTCGCAATAGTTGGTAGGGCTGTTCAAAAAGCCCGTGGCTCGCAGCTCGCTCGAAAATAGCTAGAAAAAAGCTTAGCTCGAAAAAGCTCAATTCTAAATGAGCTCAACTCGACTCAGCTCGATTTCTAAACGAGCCGAGCTCAAGCTAGGGTCAGCTCGGCTCGTGGCTCGGTCTTGGCTCGACTCGTTAGCTCGGCTCGTTGGCTCGTTTAGATTAAACCCTAAATTTTAATATTTATATATATTAATATCATACCAAAAAATAAATAAATAAAAATTATACATATATTATGTCACTTGATAAACCTTCTAAAATAATAACGAAAATAAAACATATGAATTTATAAATTCTCTAGTTTATAAATTTTATATAATATGTATGTTAAATTATATTTTTTTTTATTTTATATATCAAAATTTGTAAATTATAAAATAAAAAAAATAAAAAAATTTAAAAAAATTAAAGGAGTCCGGCTCGAAGAGCTTGAGCTCAGCTAGAGTTTTAAACGAGCCGAGCTCGATTTTTCAGCTCCATAAAGAAAACGAGCCGAGGTCGAGCCAGCTCGATTAAGTTCGAGCTCGAGCACGCTCTGGCTCGACTTGACTCGACTCGTTTACAGCCCTCTAACCTAATAGTTGGTAACCACCGTGCACAACCAAACAACCTGTTTGTTGTAATTGATGGCATGGGCGACCACCACTGCACCACCTTTGCAAGCGTCGGTAACCACCTTCTCTATTTGTTTTGATTTCACAGATTTGAAATTCGATTATTATGATAAATGTTTTAGGTCTTAATTTGTGTACATATATGCTAAAGTTAGGTGTTAACATTGTTGATTTGAATTGGGTTTATATAACAGGTTCAAGAATTAGATCGAAATCATTTGATTGAATGTACGCTTCCCTAAACTCATAGAGAAACTACGGTTTAGTTCAGTTTGGTTACATGATTCGTTTGGATATGCCTTGAATAATAGCTTGAAGTGTTTGAAGATGATATTGAGTACTTGATGCATAACCTTCAGCTTGCTAATTGGGTTACTGTATGAAATTGTTGCATGTTTGCATATGTTGTTCTACTAGTTTGTTTATGTGTTTAATTGAACTTTTAATTCTTTTGCCTTTATAATTCATTAGGATATATGAACCATATGTATCCTAGTTTGAAGAAAAGTCTTATTCCTTTATTTTGTAAAGTTTAAGTTTTGGGTTTGAGATTGTTTTATGTTATATGACTATTAGAGTTTGATCCATTTCATTTTAATACAGTGCTTCTTATTGTTTTGATAATTCTGTCCAGAACTTTGAACTACAAGATTTGAGTGACTAATGAAAACCATAAGTGGATCTATAACTAAAAGAAAAGTCTTATTCCACTATTGCAGGCCTTGATGATTTTGTTTAGTTTTCTTTGTATGGATTTCTGCAATTTTGTTGTTGCAACTAGTGGGCTCACCCGTCGCGATGCGGCGTAGATACCAGTTGGGTATCGTGACGTAGTTGGGTTGTCCAATGGGTATTTTTGTTGTATGTATGTTGGTGAGGGACACAAACAGCTTAGGGGTACATATTCGTTTTCCTAACATATGCTGCATAGTAGTGTTACAAACATTTAGATGACAAACATATGAGTCATTCATGTTAATATTTGTTGCATAATACCCAAAGCATATTAACTATTAAGTGACATGCTAATATGTGCTGCATGATACCCAAGTTGTTTTTGGTTTACATATCAAGTCTTAAGGACTTTTTACAAAAAATCTGTCCTAGTCTTTGCCAAAAGTAATGTCTTTTATGAGTGGTATCCTTGTTCTTCCCAAAAAAGCCTATGTGCCCATGTTCTTCATTGCATCTCTTCTCGTGAAGTCGTAATTTATTTTTCGGACCATTGAGGGTGCCTTGTGTGGTTGTGTGTATCGTTTTGAAAAAAATCAGAAGGTTAAGTCAATACCTCGTATTTTTTTGCATCGGCCTCTTTGATTTAGTATCCGGTGTTCAACTAAATATGCTTTCACAAATCAAGACACCCTAATATTATAACATGCATGAGCAATACACAAAAAAAAGGCATAAGAAAAACCTCAGATGATACCAATGCACACTGCTTTGTAATGATACCAAGAGCATACAACAGCAACAGCGTACAAAAACTGCTACAACCACAAAAGAAGACACGTCATTAATGAAAACACATGCCAACAATGACACAACAGCGTTACAGCGATAGTGATATTCTTCTATTAGGCACTCATGATTTACAAATTAGTATAATTTAGAGTAATATAAATTGTAATGTAAGAAATTATTTTAAAAGTATTATCTATATAGATAAATATCAAATGGTAGTGCCACAACTTCTTTTTAAAATTTTAGTGTTTTAGGATTTATGCTTTTAGCCTCATCATTATGTCAAGTTTGTTAGTGTGGTATGTTGGCTAGATTGACTTTTGCTAACTACTTTGTGGTTGAACTGCCAAGGATCGAGTCCTTGGCTTTAGCTGCCCATCTTTTTTCCTACTTATTGTTTTAACTTTGATAGGTTGCTTTGGCTGTCCATTTTTTTAGCCTACTTATTGTTTTAATTTTGATAGGGTGTGACACGTTTTTGAAATTTTGATTCTTTTTATTAAAGGTTTGTTAAGTATAATAATTTGAGGATATTTGAGTTTTAGATTTAGTTTCGGTATCATAACGAATTTAAACGACACCAACTAAAAACGCAACGCTTCGTCGCCGCAACACCCTTGTTGTTTATTAATTTTCGGTACCGTAACAAACCTAGCTAATAACGAAATTATTTTTTATGTTTACTTATGGTATGATAATGCACCAAATCGCCATCGACCGTCGACTCGTAGCAGCAATGCCTGTGTTTTTTTTTGGTATTTTTTTGTTTTTAATATATCAATTTTTCGAAATTATTTTTTGGTTTAAAATCCAGTGTTGTGACGAACCTATAGATACCGATCGAATGTTCGTCACAATGTTTGTAATTTGTCAACCGAATAAACGTCGTTTTACTTATATTATATTTTGTATCATAAGCTATGCGTTTACTAATTTATTTCTCTATCAGATACCGATTATATATGTGTTGCTTTGATCATAAGTTGTACGTGTGCTGACATTATTTTGGGCGTTCAAAGAACCATAATCCGTGTCATTTTGATCATAACATGTACATTTGTTGTTACCGTTTTGGACGTTTAAAGATTTATCTGATTGATTTAGTCTCGGTGTCGTAACGAACTTAACCAAAACTGACCGAGTTTGCGTCGCTGCAACGCGGCGGACATTACCTACAAAAGAAACCATAGAATGTTTGTTATGGTATATAGATGCACATGGATCAAAAAGGGAACTTTTAAGAACACTCCACTTTCATTTTAATGTGCAAGTTATATTATCGTTTAATGGCAAAAAAACTCAAAAATGAAATATTGTATGTGCAAGTAAGGAAAAGTAAAATAGTTAAAATGGTATTTAATTTGTAGTAACCATTCAAAAGCATGTTAACAAAACAGCTTTAATGGCTTCCAAATTCGTTTTGTCTCGAACCATAAAACCCGACATATCAGCAACACCAGAACTACGCTCGCCCAAAACTGGAACACTGAAACCCTACAATCCCGAAACCAAACCTTACATCACCGGCAAATAATTTGCTGCAGCCATTCCAAAGCATATTAACAAAATAGGTTTAATGGCTGTAACACCCCGACCGATGGCGGATTATACATCGGGGCGCCACGTATTGTTTCATTACTCGTGACACTATTTGGGTGTCTATATTTAATAAATACATTTTCATTGCGCACGCGCAGAACACAAATCGTAAAGTAACATAAATCATATCATAACTCAAAATATTCAAATAACATAATTTGTCTTGTTACATTTTAATCTAGGTCCAAAGAAAAAGAAAACATCCTACGTGTCATTGAGATTCCCAAAAGCAGCTACAGCAAACCTGAACATGTGTTAAAATAAAACGTCAACACTTGCGTATCGGTGAGAAATCAAGTTTAATAGATATAAATAGATAACAACAAACACTGCGCGCAACATGTGCTTAACTGGGGTTTAACATAGGGTGTAATCAGATTGTGATCAAGCCTAAGTAGATCATAGCTCATAGTTCAATCCGTGCTCCCAATCGAGCACAAAAACAAATAATCATACGTGCATGTGTAAACAAAACAAGAAAACCGTAAACGATAGGTCTCCCGTGTTCATCTAATGGATCCATGAAAACTTCGGAATAGGCCGAACAAAGCTGTTAATGATTCACACATACAAATAAACAGCCAAGTAAACGTCCATAACACATGGGGTTTTGCGCACATGAATTTCATAAACAAGTTTAAGACTCAAGTTGTACGAACACATGAACATCCCAAAACGTTAAAAATAAAAGGGGATTAAGTACGAGATTACTCACTTGTAAAAGGTGTGTTGAAAGATAATGCAAGAACCAACTTTTAAACAAGCGAAAGTTAACCTATAAATAAGAGGTTATTGGTTTAACGATTGGTTTTTATGCCTTGAATATATGTAAGTCACTTAAACAAATTAATTAAAAAGAATTATATATTATTTATTTACCGAGATTTCTGGGCAGAAAAGAAGAGAAGACGGATGCAAAGAGGGAAGTTGGAGGCGTTGCTGAGGATCTTCGGCAGAGAGTAAGGGAGAAAGATTTTGGGGAGAGTTTTAAGTGTAAATATCCAAGAAATTAGTTTTATTTATAGGAAAACCCTAGGGAACACATCCCTTGAATTGGGGGAAAAGATCTTATCAAATCAAAGCAAAAGATATCAAAAGCAAAAGATCTCAAAAGCAAAAGATATGGTGGCAGCTGCAGGGGATGGGGAAGGCTGACAGGTTACTGTTCATAGCATGGGAGGGGTCAGATAAAGCACTGTTCAAGACATGCAAAAGAAGATTTCAAAAGATTATGTCAGTCACTTTTTCTGTCAACCAATAGGATTGGTGCGCATGCTGCGCCGAAAGTGGCTTTTCGGACAGATGTCGGAACTGACCTACAGTGCTCATACCAAAGATAAGATATTTCAAAAGCATACAGGCTGGCTTAAACTGGAGAAAAGACTAAGTGTCTAGCGCGAGAAGGCTTGAGTGCGCGAGGGCAAAGGCAGACAGAACAATCCTTAGCGCGCCGCGGGAAGAACTACAATCCTTGGCGCGCCGCGGGAAGAACTACAAATCCTTAGCGCGCCGCGGGAAGAACTACAATCCTTAGCGCGCCGCGGGAAGAACTACAATCCTTAGCGCGTCGCGGGAAGAACTACAATCCTTAGCGCGCCGCGGGAACAGTTCGCCTCGCGTATCGCAGGAACAGTTGGTCTTCGCGCAGGCTTCCTTGTAAGGAGTCTGGCGCGTGGAGCTGCGCAGACATCCTTAGGCGGGAAGAACCAAAGGACAAGCAAAGAGTTAAGAGAAAAAGGGGTTCCAGGCTTAAGGGTTAAGCAGAGGGGCGGGACGGCGACAAGAGAGAAAAAGAGAGGCGGGACGGCGGAGAGAAGGAAGAAAGGGACGGGTCGGCGGAAAAGAAACTATTATTATTAGTAAGTAATATAAAAATATATATATATATATAATTTATTTAATGTTAAATTTACAAAGATTAATAATCAAATTTTAAATCTTAAAATCGGATCCGAAAACGGGTACCTGGGTCGGGTCGGATTTGGGCAGATGTTACAGTCTCCCCTACTTCGAGATAAATTTCGTCTTGAAATTTATCTCGAAGTAGGATGCGCAGAGAAAAGGTGCGGGTATTTGATCTTCATCTGATATTCCCTTTCCCAAGTGAGCTCGGCTCCGCGCTTTGACTCCCAGCGAACTTTGACAATAGGGATGCGACTGCGCTTGGTTTGCTTCACCTCGCGATCCATAATCTCAACAGGCTTCTCAACGAAATGCATAGACTCATCAACTTGAACTTCATCAAGTGGTATGTGGAGGTTCTCGTCAGCTAAACATTTCTTGAGATTGGATACATGGAACGTTGGATGCACATTGCTGAGCGCGGGCGGCAGGTCCAGTTTGTAGGCAACCTTTCCCACCTTCGCAAGAATCTTGAACGGACCAACATAACGAGGTGCAAGCTTACCTTTCTTCCCAAAGCGGACAACACCCTTCCAGGGCGACACTTTGAGGAGAACAAGATCACCAACTAGAAATTCGAGAGGCTTCCGCCTGCGATCTGCGTAACTCTTCTGTCGGCTTCTGGCAGTCAGCAGATGATCACGGATCTTGGCGATTTTATCGGTTGTCTCTTGAACTAGTTCGGGTCCTGTGATTTGAACTTCACCCACTTCGTTCCAACAAATCAGCGAGCGGCACTTTCGACCGTAAAGTGCTTCAAATGGGGCCATACCGATGCTGGAATGATAGCTGTTATTATAAGAGAACTCGATCAGAGGTAGGTGTGAATCCCAATTACCTCCAAAATCAAGAACACAAGATCGAAGCATATCCTCAAGGGTTTGGATGGTTCGCTCAGACTGTCCGTCAGTCTGAGGATGATATGCAGTACTTATGTCCAAACGAGTTCCTAACGCAGATTGGAGGGATTTCCAAAAGCGAAATATAAAACGGCCATCGCGATCAGATATGATGCTCAAGGGAGTACCATGACGGCAGACAATTTCTATAATAACCCAAACTTTTGTATTAGATAACAAACGAATAACCATAATTTTAATATAAATATTATTTTAAACTGTAAATGGTATAATTAATAATAATAATAATAACATCAACGGATGAGTGTTTTGAATAAAATATGAAATTTAAGAATTTGAGTTTGAGCAAGTTTACAACTTGTAACATTCCAGCGAAAACTTGAGCAACAAACAACTAACTTATTTAGGAATTTGATCACGCTTATAACTCGTTTAAGATATATATACATATCATCTCACGAAAACCTACATGCTATCATATTTCGGTTTCGCCGCGACCTGCAACCACCGTAGGTATTCATCACCACCAGCCACAACCATCACTCCGGTAAAAACGATCACTCGCGGACGTTTCTGATAGTCATACACTGTTTCTTCCTGCCGCTGCCATCTAAGTCAGAGTCCGCCATCGCCGCTCGCCAACATTACAACCGGTTGCTAATCGTTGAGTTCTTTCTAATTGCACCGGTCACCGTTTTCCCTCCGCGTCACGTACCACCACTGTTCAAGTTCCGCCTTCGATTTGTTCCGTTAAGAGAAACCAATTTAGCCGCTGTCACGTTTACGTACATCACCGACTTGTTCGACAACTCAGGTAACTGTCCGCTCCTTCTCTTCTGGTCCGCATGCCTAATTAAGTTGTTCGAATACGCCTATGATTCGTTAATTTGTTCCGGGCAATGAAAAACGTTGTTTAAAATGAAACTGTACTTAAAATTCTTATTATAACTCATGCATGATGCAAGAGAAAGGAAATCAAGAGTCTGTATGGTCTGTTTAATTTCTTCTAATTGGTTGTAAAAAAAATAGTGTCAACCATATTATTTATTATAGTGTCCATGTTGTGTTTGTGGATACAGTTGGCTAAAGTTAATTGAAGGTTTATAAGGAATTGCTCTCATCTACTACGAATATTTTTAGATCAAATTTGGGAACATAGATATTTTAATAAAATAATAAAATGTAAAAGTTTTGACGATTATCTTAATTAAACAAATTAATAATAATTCAACTTTAGTCAGTTTATTCACGTTTTGCTCTTATAATTAAGTAAATGTTTAAAAATTTAGAATTTGCAAAGTAATACTTGTTTTTAAAGCTTTAACGATCTTACATAATCACCGAAACTAGCATATGACTAAACACGTTTATTTTAAATGAATTCCTAAAGTTTCATTCCGGGGAAAATCAACTAATCATCCATCGTGATTAAGTTCGTACATCTATATTAAAATGTACCCGAACCGTAGGTTATCGTAGGACGTGCGGACAACTTAGATTTTTACTTGGCTTTGCTTTGCTTCGTTGGATAAGGTACGGATTCTGTTTTTCTTCACTCATAGTATTGGTTCTAGTCCATTTTATATTCGATGTCCGTCACTTCGTAGTGCGGATTTTTGTTATCTAGTTCGGTTTATTCGTATGATATGGTTATATTAATTTTATAGCATGCAATAGGTTATATATATTTTGAATTCATTATTGCATGTTCCTGTTTAAATATCTTTTAGTTATACGACTTTAGTTCAGTACTCTGTTACCCGAGCATTTCTGACTTGTCGTTGGGGCGTCAACGACATGGCACTTATCGTGACAGTGCGTAATCAAAGTTCACGGCGTCTCTAACTAGTACTTTTGAAGTATTAGGGCCACTTGGAGGCGTATAGATCGATCTTAGCTCCGACTCCTGACTCCTGACATGGCACTTATCGTGACAGTGCGTAATCAAAGTTCACGGCGTCTCTGAAAGTACTCATGTAGTACCTCGGCCACTTAGAGGCGTATAGATCGATCTTAGCTCTGACTCCTGACTCCTGACTTCTGTTTGAGATGGAACAATGTGTGCACGCCAACCACACCGTCTCCTTGGTGCATGGACTAGCTAGCTGTGTACCCCTCTGTTTAGGCTCTGGGTGCTTCCGTATTACACGACCTATTTATTTTAACATCATCGTCGTGTATTTTAGTAATTATATTTTGTTTCGCTATATTTCTGGTCCGTTTTGATATGTGTATATGCATTTGATTAAATTTGAGTATATTCAGATCTCGTCCCGATCGTGTATCGGATTAGGTTTCGCATTAAATTATAGTTCAGTTAAATGTTACACGTTATATGTTACACGTCACACATTATATGTTACAAGTTATATGTTTCTGGCTCTGGGTGTTTTTGTTATAGTTCTGATATATTTCCGCATGCGTTTGACCATGTTCTGGCCAAGTGTCGGATCATACATCCGAATTTTATTAAGTATATGTTTAGGTAAAAAGGGTTGGTTTCGAGTTTGAATTGAAGTTCGTATATTTATTCTCTTACGTCTGTCCTTACCTATACTATTGTTCTTTCCGTTACTGGGCAATTTTTGGCTCAGCCGTGTTTTCTTGTTTTGTTTTTCTTATTTTGTTTTCAGGTAATCCGGGATTCTGGGAATTTAGTGATGAGAGATAAAAAAATGAAATGCAAGCTTCTAAAAGTTAATTCATTTGGTTTAATAATATGACGTAGGTTGCATTAATTTTTGTTGTATTTTGGATTGTGGCGTTGATTTGATATCTGTAATAGTGACACGTCAGCCTGCTCCGGGTTGGGGTGTTACAGTTATGGTATCAGAGCTCAGGCTCTTTCCTGTAGAAAACTTATACAATAAATAATTAATCATGTGAGTTAATGGGTAGACGTCGGGTTAGGATTCCTCTTTTCGTTCTCCGCGTATTCCGTAAATCTTTATCTTTCAGCTCATACGCTACCTTACTTCCAGATGCCTCCTAGAAGACGTGTGAATCGCCAAAACGAGAATGATGCTGGAAACGACCCTCCTCTTGCGACCCTTGTTACTAACGCCGTCAATGCAGCTATTGCGGAAATAGTCCGTAACATCATACAACAGTTGCAGCAAAACAATGCCGGTGGGAACAACGCCGGTGGCAACAACGCTGGAGGCAACAATCCCCCTGTTGGTATTCATGTCTGGCTTGAGCGTTTTCAAAAGCAAAAGCCAAAATCCTTTAGTACTGCTAGTTCTCCAGTAGAAGCTGAAAACTGGATTGCGCACATCGAGAAACTGTTTGAAGTGCTGGGTGTTGAAGATGTGTTTAAGGTTCGGTTAGCTACTTACAAGCTCGAAGATGACGCTCACAGATGGTGGAAGACACTGAAAGCTGCACGTGGTGGAGACAATTATGCTGCTACACTTCCTTGGTATGAATTCCGTACTTTGTTTTACCAACAGTATTTCACTGATGCTGATCGCAGTGAATATTTGAGAGAATATTCTTCAATTATTCAGGCTAATGATGAGCCCATCGTTGAGTTTAAAAATCGTTTCAGTCGATTGGTTAGTTTTCTTGGCCCAACTGTAGGCACGCAAGAACAACAGACCAACCATTTCAAGTGGGCCATTTGTGACCAAGATAGGAAGTTTATCTTGAACCTCCGTTTTAATGACATAAATGAGATAGTTGATGCGGTTAAGAACCTTGATAATGATAAGAAACACCGCCAGAAGTCTTTTGATGAAAGTCGTAAGCGGCCAAGAGAAAATAATCAGGGTCAATCTTCTTCTCAGGTTGGAACCGAACAGTCCCTTGTACCCCGAGACCGTAGACAGCGTACTGATGGGAATTTCAACAATCAGCCACGAAATGGGGGAAATCAAAATCAGAATCATAGGACCGCACAGAATAATATGCAACAACATCATAACCCCACCAGAGCTCAACCACTTAATCAACAAAACCGAAATACTCCTCTGTGTGGCACGTGTGGGAAACGTCATGGAGGTGCTTGTCGTCGAGCTGAAGGTCGTTGTTTTAGATGCGGAGATGCAGGACACATGATCAGAGACTGCCCTCAGCGGGACCCTAGAGCTAATGATGGAGAAAACGCTAGACCTGCGCAAAAAGATTAGTTCTGGGGAAATTGAAGCCATGAACCGTTTTGATTATCCGTATTTGTTTTCGTTTTAGTACCCCGTATTTCAGTTTATTTGGGTTTGATTTCGTGCGAATTTGGATTTTGTTAAGTTTCACACTCTGTTTATCTGTCATGTTAGAAGACTCTTATGTTTGGTATGTTTGAAGTTTAGCATATTTGGGTCGTGTTTCGTATCATTTATGTCAAGATTTTGACATCATTTTTTTTGTATATCAACACGTCATTTTTTTTTTATATATAAGTTTAGTCTTTAAGATGTGTAATGGAAGGACCGTTAGGACACACTCGTAAGGTAAATTGATGATTATGGTCGCGAACGTAACCATGAATTTACAGGTATGTGTGTGTGCTACTAAAATCCATTTTGCAGCTTAATGTTCCTCTAATATTTAGATACGACATTGTCTTAAGTTTTCGCTATTATCTGCTAGTGTTACGTGTCTTTTATTTTATATTTATTTATTTTTATACCAGTGTAGAAATGCATGTTAATATTCAAAATATGTTTTTGAAAATTTACGTTTTAAGTCTTGATTTTTTTTTTTTTTTTTTTTTATTCCATTAGTTATCACTTTTATTTCCACTTATAAGTCACATGTTTCAGTTATCTGTCTTTCGTTTTGGTTATTAGTTACACAATTTAGTCATAGGCTTTAGCTCATCAAAATTTATTTATTTTAGTTATTAGTTATCCACTATGTTATATGTAATTCTGTGTTCAAATGAAATTTTTGATTTCCGTTTATAAGAACTAGTATTATTCGATACAAGTTTTAGGTTACCCATAGTTTCGTTCAATATCATCATGGCAACGAGTCAGCTATTTCAGTTTGGATGGTTTTGATTTCATATGAATTCTGTTTTATATGTCCTAATATTTGTTTCCAAGACTTTGCAATTGTCATGTCTGAATTTATGAAAGTTTTAAGTTTGTTTCGTTTCCGTGATATCCGAAAGTATGTGTCACCGTCTTACAATTTCGAGGACGAAATTTTTTTTTTTAGGGGAGTATAATTATAATAACCCAAACTTTTGTATTAGATAACAAACGAATAACCATAATTTTAATATAAATATTATTTTAAACTGTAAATGGTATAATTAATAATAATAATAATAATAACATCAACGGATGAGTGTTTTGAATAAAATATGAAATTTAAGAATTTGAGTTTGAGCAAGTTTACAACTTGTAACATTCCAGCGAAAACTTGAGCAACAAACAACTAACTTATTTAGGAATTTGATCACGCTTATAACTCGTTTAAGATATATATACATATCATCTCACGAAAACCTACATGCTATCATATTTCGGTTTCGCCGCGACCTGCAACCACCGTAGGTATTCATCACCACCAGCCACAACCATCACTCCGGTAAAAACGATCACTCGCGGACGTTTCTGATAGTCATACACTGTTTCTTCCTGCCGCTGCCATCTAAGTCAGAGTCCGCCATCGCCGCTCGCCAACATTACAACCGGTTGCTAATCGTTGAGTTCTTTCTAATTGCACCGGTCACCGTTTTCCCTCCGCGTCACGTACCACCACTGTTCAAGTTCCGCCTTCGATTTGTTCCGTTAAGAGAAACCAATTTAGCCGCTGTCACGTTTACGTACATCACCGACTTGTTCGACAACTCAGGTAACTGTCCGCTCCTTCTCTTCTGGTCCGCATGCCTAATTAAGTTGTTCGAATACGCCTATGATTCGTTAATTTGTTCCGGGCAATGAAAAACGTTGTTTAAAATGAAACTGTACTTAAAATTCTTATTATAACTCATGCATGATGCAAGAGAAAGGAAATCAAGAGTCTGTATGGTCTGTTTAATTTCTTCTAATTGGTTGTAAAAAAAATAGTGTCAACCATATTATTTATTATAGTGTCCATGTTGTGTTTGTGGATACAGTTGGCTAAAGTTAATTGAAGGTTTATAAGGAATTGCTCTCATCTACTACGAATATTTTTAGATCAAATTTGGGAACATAGATATTTTAATAAAATAATAAAATGTAAAAGTTTTGACGATTATCTTAATTAAACAAATTAATAATAATTCAACTTTAGTCAGTTTATTCACGTTTTGCTCTTATAATTAAGTAAATGTTTAAAAATTTAGAATTTGCAAAGTAATACTTGTTTTTAAAGCTTTAACGATCTTACATAATCACCGAAACTAGCATATGACTAAACACGTTTATTTTAAATGAATTCCTAAAGTTTCATTCCGGGGAAAATCAACTAATCATCCATCGTGATTAAGTTCGTACATCTATATTAAAATGTACCCCGAACCGTAGGTTATCGTAGGACGTGCGGACAACTTAGATTTTTACTTGGCTTTGCTTTGCTTCGTTGGATAAGGTACGGATTCTGTTTTTCTTCACTCATAGTATTGGTTCTAGTCCATTTTATATTCGATGTCCGTCACTTCGTAGTGCGGATTTTTGTTATCTAGTTCGGTTTATTCGTATGATATGGTTATATTAATTTTATAGCATGCAATAGGTTATATATATTTTGAATTCATTATTGCATGTTCCTGTTTAAATATCTTTTAGTTATACGACTTTAGTTCAGTACTCTGTTACCCGAGCATTTCTGACTTGTCGTTGGGGCGTCAACGACATGGCACTTATCGTGACAGTGCGTAATCAAAGTTCACGGCGTCTCTAACTAGTACTTTTGAAGTATTAGGGCCACTTGGAGGCGTATAGATCGATCTTAGCTCCGACTCCTGACTCCTGACATGGCACTTATCGTGACAGTGCGTAATCAAAGTTCACGGCGTCTCTGAAAGTACTCATGTAGTACCTCGGCCACTTAGAGGCGTATAGATCGATCTTAGCTCTGACTCCTGACTCCTGACTTCTGACTTCTGTTTGAGATGGAACAATGTGTGCACGCCAACCACACCGTCTCCTTGGTGCATGGACTAGCTAGCTGTGTACCCCTCTGTTTAGGCTCTGGGTGCTTCCGTATTACACGACCTATTTATTTTAACATCATCGTCGTGTATTTTAGTAATTATATTTTGTTTCGCTATATTTCTGGTCCGTTTTGATATGTGTATATGCATTTGATTAAATTTGAGTATATTCAGATCTCGTCCCGATCGTGTATCGGATTAGGTTTCGCATTAAATTATAGTTCAGTTAAATGTTACACGTTATATGTTACACGTCACACATTATATGTTACAAGTTATATGTTTCTGGCTCTGGGTGTTTTTGTTATAGTTCTGATATATTTCCGCATGCGTTTGACCATGTTCTGGCCAAGTGTCGGATCATACATCCGAATTTTATTAAGTATATGTTTAGGTAAAAAGGGTTGGTTTCGAGTTTGAATTGAAGTTCGTATATTTATTCTCTTACGTCTGTCCTTACCTATACTATTGTTCTTTCCGTTACTGGGCAATTTTTGGCTCAGCCGTGTTTTCTTGTTTTGTTTTTCTTATTTTGTTTTCAGGTAATCCGGGATTCTGGGAATTTAGTGATGAGAGATAAAAAAATGAAGTGCAAGCTTCTAAAAGTTAATTCATTTGGTTTAATAATATGACGTAGGTTGCATTAATTTTTGTTGTATTTTGGATTGTGGCGTTGATTTGATATCTGTAATAGTGACACGTCAGCCTGCTCCGGGTTGGGGTGTTACAATTTCTTTGACATAAAGATGCGCAAGTTGTTCAACACGGTAGGTTTCACGAATGGGCAGAAAGTGGGCAGACTTGGTCAATCGATCCACTATTACCCAAATGCTATCATGTTTGCTTGCGGTCGAGGGTAACTTGGTGATAAAGTCCATTGCTATACTTTCCCATTTCCACGTAGGAATTTCAGGTTGTTCGAGCAAACCAGATGGGCGTTGATGTTCAGCTTTTACCTTAGAACAAGTTAGGCATTTAGCTACGAACACAGCAATATCCTTTTTCATACCAGGCCACCAATAAGAAAGGCGCAAATCTTTGTACATTTTGTCAGCACCAGGATGAACGGAATACCAAGTTTTGTGTGCTTCACTCAGTATGACAGAGCGAAGATTCTCATCATTGGGG
Source organism: Bidens hawaiensis (assembly GCF_021521415.1). Classification (NCBI taxonomy): domain Eukaryota; kingdom Viridiplantae; phylum Streptophyta; class Magnoliopsida; order Asterales; family Asteraceae; genus Bidens; species Bidens hawaiensis. The sequence continues at coordinate 150,629 of NW_027496892.1, read as the reverse complement.
ATCCAGATGCGATTGAGATAACAGAGAATTCCATTCAGGTTAGGGACTAGATGCGCTTCTGCACCACACGCTAACTCGGCGCGTAGGTTGCCTTTGCTGATCGATGAGCGCTGCGCGTCGCGAATGCGCGATTCAAGATCGTTTTGGATCGGCGCGAATTGAAGCTGCGTGCGCGGCAAGATACAGTTGAGTTGACTGGGTTTGCGGCTGAGCGCATCGGCTACCACATTAGCCTTTCCAGGGTGATATCGGATCTCACAATCGTAATCGCTAATGAGTTCGTTCCATCGGCGTTGTCTCATGTTAAGTTCCTTTTGATCAAAAATGTGCTGAAGGCTTTTATGGTCTGTGTAAATGATACACTTAGTCCCATAGAGGTAGTGTCTCCAGATTTTTAAGGCAAATACAACTGCACCAAGTTCGAGGTCGTGAGTCGTATAATTCTTTTCATGAATTTTGAGTTGCCTTGACGCGTAAGCGATAACCTTGCCTCGTTGCATAAGTACACAACCGAGACCTTGGTTGGAGGCATCACAATAAACGACAAGGTCGTCAGTACCCTCTGGCAACGTTAGAACAGGAGCTTCGCACAACATTCGCTTGAGCGTTTGAAAGGCTTCTTCTTGCTTCGAGCCCCAAATATACGGTTTGCCTTTGTGCGTTAATGCTGTTAAAGGCAAGGCGATTTTTGAGAAGTTCGAAATGAATCGCCGGTAGTAACCAGCTAAGCCCAAAAAGAAACGGATTTCGGTAGGAGTGGTCGGTGTAATCCAGTTCTTGATTGCTTCAATTTTGGATGGGTCGACATGAATACCCATCTTGTTTACAACATGACCAAGAAACTGTACTTCGTCAGACCAAAATTCACACTTGGAGAGTTTGGCATAGAGTTGTTCGGTTCGAAGCTTTTGCAACACCAACAGAAGATGTTGTTCATGCTCGGCCTTGGTTTTGGAATATACCAGAACGTCATCGATAAACACGATCACGAATTGGTCCAAGAAAGGCCTACACACCCGGTTCATTAGATCCATGAAGACAGCGGGTGTGTTGGTTAAACCGAAGGGCATGACCAAGAATTCAAAATGACCGTAGCGGGTTCGAAAGGCAGTTTTGGGAATATCTTCTTCGCGGATACGCAACTGGTGATAGCCAGAACGGAGATCGATTTTGGAGAAACAAGAGGCACCTTGGAGTTGGTCAAAGAGGTCGTCAATACGCGGTAAGGGGTACCGGTTCTTAATGGTTAGCTTGTTCAGCTCGCGGTAATCGATACACATACGAAACAAACCGTCTTTCTTTTTAACGAACAACACCGGAGCACCCCACGGCGAAGAGCTAGGGCGAATGAATCCTTTATCGGTCAACTCTTGAAGTTGACTTGCTAATTCTTGCATTTCAGCGGGTGCAAGTCGATAAGGAGATTTGGCTACGGGGGATGCACCAGGAACAAGATCAACACGAAACTCGACTTCCCGAGTGGGAGGTAAACCAGAAAGATCTTCGGGGAAGACTTCAGGAAAGTCACGCACGATGGGGATTTCATGAAGTTTCTTCTTTCCTTCATCGGGTTTGACCACATGAGCTAAGAACGCGACACATTTCTTCCGCAAAAGTCTTCGGGCTTCAGAGCATGACATAAGTTTAAGACCGTTAGATGGTTTCTCGCCGTAGATATGAAGATCTTGACCATTTTCCCGAGGAATGCGAATCAACTTCTTGGCGCAGATTACTTCGGCGCGATTTTGCGAGAGCCAGTCCATACCAATAATAACATCAAAACTTCCAAGAGGCATGGGAATGAGGTCGATTAGAAAATCGTGTTCATTAAGGTTAAGCGTGCAATCTTTGATCACGGAGTTTATTATAATTGTTTCACCGTTAGCCATTTCAACTGTAAAGTTTTCGTTTAAGTTTACTCGCGGTCGCGCAAGTTTTTGTTCAAATGCGCGAGAAATAAAACTTCTATCGGCGCCAGTATCAAAAAGTATAGATGCATATTGTCCGTTAAGTAAAAATGTACCATTAACCACGTCATTATTCGCTTGCGCTTGGTGCGCGGTTATATTAAAAGCTCGTCCGCGCGCCACTTGGTTTGAAATTTGGTTAACCGGATTAGCTTGCGTAATTTGTACTTGCAGTCTCGGGCACGCGTTCCAGAAATGACTGGGGTCACCGCAGTTATAGCACGACCTGGGTCGTGGATTATGGTATGTTGATTGTGGGTTTTGCGGGTAGGTTGGTGGGGTTTGCACGATTGGGTTGGCGGGAAGGACTCTACAGTACTCAGCAGTGTGACCAATACGGCCACATCGGTTGCATTGTCGACACGGGGTTTGAGTTGGGTGATGAAGTTTACAGGTTGGGCAAAAGGGTTGGTTTCCTGTGTAAGGTTTCTTAGTTGACGGGGCAGGGAGTGCGGGATTGGTTAAGGCATAGTTATGGACTACAGGGGGTGTTGGGTAGGTTGACAGTGGGTTAGGAGCGTGTACTGGAGGCTGGTAGGCGGGTTGCTGGACAATGAGCGGGTTGGTAAGCGCGTAGGCTTGATGATTGGGTCTGCGCCTTCGCTTGAGGTTGTTACGGTTTGAGGGTTCTGGCTTGGTTTCTGTTGGTTCTGGGACAGTCTTGGTGAGTTTGGTCTTTTCGGCTCCCCGCAGGAACAGGGTTCCTGCCCTGACATGGTTGTCGCTGAGCACAGCGGCCAACTCGATGGCGTCAGAGAGGGTTGCTGGGTTCCTGGCCCATACAGAATCTTGAATTTCCATGGGGAGACCCCCAAGAAACTTTTCGATGGCGCGGCGGGAAGGGGTAACTAGGTGCGGGACAAGCAAACTTAGTTCGTGGAAGCGCGTAGCGTACTCGCGCGCTTCGCCACTGTACTGCTTCAAGTTCCAAAATTCCTCCTCAAGGCGCTTTATTTCGTTGGGAGGGCAGAATTCTCGAGTCAAAAGATCCTTGAATTCCTCCCAGAGCATGCTAGAAGCAGCCTCTGCGCCACGCGCGTGAGCTACTCCATTCCACCAAGTAAGCGCCCTTGATTCTAGGACACTTGAGGCGTATAAGGTTCGTCGGTCTGGAGGGCATTGGGTATGGAGGAAGGTGTTCTCAATTTTCTCGAGCCATTGGAGCATTACGGTGGCTCCTTCAAGCCCTGTGAATTTCGGAGGGTTACCCGCATTAAAGGATTTAATATTGTATCCGGAGGGGTTGGTATTATTTTGGTTTAAGGCTTGGGCTATTGCGGCGGCCATTTCCTGGGAACGTTGCTGCCTACGTCTGCGCGCGGCTTCTCTCCTCTGATGACGAGCTGATAGCGGAGGCATTCTATAAAAGTTTTAATTTTTGTTAATATCTTGGTATGGGAAATCGTTTTAGCGCAAAGTATATCGTCGTAAAGCTTGTTTCGCGGAGTTAAATGCTATCAAATTTTGAAGTAAAATATGAATTTAAATGCAAACTTAATACAGGTAATGAATTCGAATTGAAAATCGACAATTCATGCATCACCATGACTTTCCGAATTCTCAATTTAAAATATCGAGTAAATGAATATTGGAGATTGACAATTCATGTATCACCATGACTTTTCAAATCTTCAATTTAAAACATAAAGTTAATGGGGATTGAAAATCAACTATTCATGTATCACCATGACTTTTCGGATTTTCAATGCTAAATCCCAACAACAAACGAATATGTAAGTAAAGAAATAAATTGAAATTTAACAATAAAAATCGAAAGATCGTGGATAAAACACGAAATCATGTGCTGCGTATGCGCAAGCATATTTTATAAATATCGAGTAATTAACAATTAGCGCGCAAACATGAGATATTTCTCATGCGCGAAAAGGGACTCTTAGGTATTCTAGGTCGTTACGTCTAACCACCTATCCTAAAGTCACGGAGCTCTGATACCAATCTGTAACACCCCGACCGATGGCGGATTATACATCGGGGCGCCACGTATTGTTTCATTACTCGTGACACTATTTGGGTGTCTATATTTAATAAATACATTTTCATTGCGCACGCGCAGAACACAAATCGTAAAGTAACATAAATCATATCATAACTCAAAATATTCAAATAACATAATTTGTCTTGTTACATTTTAATCTAGGTCCAAAGAAAAAGAAAACATCCTACGTGTCCTTGAGATTCCCAAAAGCAGCTACAGCAAACCTGAACATGTGTTAAAATAAAACGTCAACACTTGCGTGTCGGTGAGAAATCAAGTTTAATAGATATAAATAGATAACAACAAACACTGCGCGCAACATGTGCTTAACTGGGGTTTAACATAGGGTGTAATCAGATTGTGATCAAGCCTAAGTAGATCATAGCTCATAGTTCAATCCGTGCTCCCAATCGAGCACAAAAACAAATAATCATACGTGCATGTGTAAACAAAACAAGAAAACCGTAAACGATAGGTCTCCCGTGTTCATCTAATGGATCCATGAAAACTTCGGAATAGGCCGAACAAAGCTGTTAATGATTCACACATACAAATAAACAGCCAAGTAAACGTCCATAACACATGGGGTTTTGCGCACATGAATTTCATAAACAAGTTTAAGACTCAAGTTGTACGAACACATGAACATCCCAAAACGTTAAAAATAAAAGGGGATTAAGTACGAGATTACTCACTTGTAAAAGGTGTGTTGAAAGATAATGCAAGAACCAACTTTTAAACAAGCGAAAGTTAACCTATAAATAAGAGGTTATTGGTTTAACGATTGGTTTTTATGCCTTGAATATATGTAAGTCACTTAAACAAATTAATTAAAAAGAATTATATATTATTTATTTACCGAGATTTCTGGGCAGAAAAGAAGAGAAGACGGATGCAAAGAGGGAAGTTGGAGGCGTTGCTGAGGATCTTCGGCAGAGAGTAAGGGAGAAAGATTTTGGGGAGAGTTTTAAGTGTAAATATCCAAGAAATTAGTTTTATTTATAGGAAAACCCTAGGGAACACATCCCTTGAATTGGGGGAAAAGATCTTATCAAATCAAAGCAAAAGATATCAAAAGCAAAAGATCTCAAAAGCAAAAGATATGGTGGCAGCTGCAGGGGATGGGGAAGGCTGACAGGTTACTGTTCATAGCATGGGAGGGGTCAGATAAAGCACTGTTCAAGACATGCAAAAGAAGATTTCAAAAGATTATGTCAGTCACTTTTTCTGTCAACCAATAGGATTGGTGCGCATGCTGCGCCGAAAGTGGCTTTTCGGACAGATGTCGGAACTGACCTACAGTGCTCATACCAAAGATAAGATATTTCAAAAGCATACAGGCTGGCTTAAACTGGAGAAAAGACTAAGTGTCTAGCGCGAGAAGGCTTGAGTGCGCGAGGGCGAAGGCAGACAGAACAATCCTTAGCGCGCCGCGGGAAGAACTACAATCCTTGGCGCGCCGCGGGAAGAACTACAATCCTTAGCGCGCCGCGGGAAGAACTACAAATCCTTAGCGCGCCGCGGGAAGAACTACAATCCTTAGCGCGCCGCGGGAAGAACTACAATCCTTAGCGCGTCGCGGGAAGAACTACAATCCTTAGCGCGCCGCGGGAACAGTTCGCCTCGCGTATCGCAGGAACAGTTGGTCTTCGCGCAGGCTTCCTTGTAAGGAGTCTGGCGCGTGGAGCTGCGCAGACATCCTTAGGCGGGAAGAACCAAAGGACAAGCAAAGAGTTAAGAGAAAAAGGGGTTCCAGGCTTAAGGGTTAAGCAGAGGGGCGGGACGGCGACAAGAGAGAAAAAGAGAGGCGGGACGGCAGAGAGAAGGAAGAAAGGGACGGGTCGGCGGAAAAGAAACTATTATTATTAGTAAGTAATATAAAAATATATATATATATAATTTATTTAATGTTAAATTTACAAAGATTAATAATCAAATTTTAAATCTTAAAATCGGATCCGAAAACGGGTACCTGGGTCGGGTCGGATTTGGGCAGATGTTACAATGGCTTTCAGATTCGTGTATATGGAACCGTGAAACCCGACACACCCGCAACCTTCCAGGCCAAAACCCATATCAACCCGAACAAAAACGGCACTTTTTTGAATGGACACGTTATGACACGAACTCGCAATGACCCAAGCCACTCCTGACCCGTAACTAAATTCGACCCAAACCTAATTTAGAAAGTAATTAGGATAATCATTATTGGTTGCAAATTAATCAGATGTCTAAACTCGAGACAAACCCGACTTGTTGTCATTCCTATATAACACCAACAATAATTGAACACCTCACATGCAACAAATAAGGTATAAACGGGACATTTTTGGGTAATCCGTTATGTGGTCTAGACTGCCTAAAACGACTCGAACCAAGTAATTGCCATCCCTATATAACACAAATAATCAACAGAGCACCTAACATGCAACAAATAATAAGCAATGAACATGTAAAATGGCAACAGACATTTCATCATACACTTGTTGTGCAACAACAAAAATCAAAAACCAAAAGCATACAACCACTACATAAATTGGTCAGAGATTAAAACAAAGGTCATCGACAACATGCATTTGGTCCAACAGAAAAATTTACTATGAAGAAAAATTAAGCAAATTGAAATTACCTTTAGGTGTTCAACTGGTTCGATGAAGACAACATTATGTTGGTTGATCGTCAAGCAAATGTGTGCTGGTTGTCTCACATATGCTGACAATAATGCAACTGATTATAGAAGGAAAGAAGAAGAATACAGAAGTGAAGGACACATGTGATGGTAAGTAAATACACGTGTATGATAACATAGAGTAAATAATTGGTGTACAACAACTAAAACACGAAGACCAACATTTAGAAGCACCTTCCTTTCACTTTTATAATTATATAAATTATACGATGAATTATTGCAGCTTTGTTTGGTAAACATTAGTGTAAAACCCCCACCCTTACTACTTATATGGTGCAAATTCATCTTCCGATTATGCTTTTAGACATATTAACATGGAAATGTTGACACCAAGTGTTAACAACCACTAATTTTGAGTTTTTTATATGTATATTTTATCGTCTAATAGTTTGTTTTGTTGAAGGTACTTTGCTTTTGGTGAATTTCGGATTGGATTTTCATACTTTTTAAGTTTGAAATAGAGAAGTTATTTGTGGATAATTTTTAGATTTTGTTAGGATAGGATGTTCAGTCTTGGTTGAACTTGTGCGGATTGAGCTTGTTGCTAAAAGTTATGGTTTGTTTGGTTGCAAGTTTGTTTTTGTTTGGTTTTAGTGTAATTTGGATTTTGTTTGTTATAATAAATGTTTATTTTTAAGATATATTTCATTCGGCACAATATTAAAAGCTCTGATTAAAAAGATACATTTCATTTATCACGAAATAGTTCAAAGGGGTAAAATAGTCATTCTGCAAGGTCATTCAGAAGTCCAACTAAATAACACTTATTAATTCAGCGTTTAGGGGTTGTTTGGTAGCCTCTTAACAGTCATTAAGAGGCTACCACTTAATGGCTCATACCCTCTTAATGGTTAAGAGATAGCCTTAAGTATGAATGGTTAACATGTAGCCTTTTAACCATTCAGACTTAAGGTTATCTCTTAACCATTATGAAGTTATGAGCCACTAAGAGGTAGCCTCTTAATGACTGTTACTGGCTAAGAGTCTCTTAATCATTTAGACCTCTTACTGGTTCAGCACTTAATGGCTTAACACTTGCTAAACAACCCCTTAGTTTTTAAATATTTGATTTTTTTTTGGATCTAACCCCAATAAAGTAATAAATGTTAAAAAAAAACCCAAATTTGGATATAATCTATTTACGTCTAGTATTTTATCTATATTTTATTTTTTACATTAACGATTAGTCTAACAAACTTTTTTTTAGTATCTTAAGTAAATTTAAACTAAAGATTAATTCAACAACATGAGCATATGTAGTATATGTTGTTGAAAAGAATAATAACATGAGCATGTGTACATTGTGTAGTTGTTGCTAATTTGCAATTAAAAGTTGTTATGAGTTAATTTAGTTAAAATTCAATATCATCTTATGCAAGAAAATAATAGTAAACGCTCATGTTGAAAATTGACCAATGTTTATATTGTTGTCCACAAGATGTTTTTAGTATACTTTGATCAAATTACATTCATCATGTGTTTCAACGTACTTACATTATGGTTGGTTTATTTTAAGAAACAGCTCACATACTAGCTTATGTTATCAAATTAGAGTATCGTTTTTTAGAACGACGACTTTCTTTTATTTAGGCTACCGCACTCTCCAAATTTTGAGAGCCCTGATGTCCACTCTGGCCAAACTATGTTGTCTTAACCGGGCCCACATTGGCTTCAAACTTGGGCATTCCCTTGGGAAACCATACACCGAATGTCACTTGACAATCGTTGTGCCACCACAAGAGCATAACCCTCTGGCGTAACACACGATGGGATGAAAACCCGGGTGGGCTCAGAGTTCGAACTAACAACCTTTGCACACGGCCTAGCTCAAATCCTTCATTGCCATTATCCATCAAAATGTGATACAAGTGAGATTCGAACTTGAGTCTTTACTGGAGAATCCAAGTCTTTTACCACTAGGCCACAAGTGGGGGATATCTAAATGTGAAGCGGAATGAATAAACTTTTAGAAAGTATAAACATTTTTTAGAAAAGGCCCCCGATTTCTTTACTCTTTAGGCCACCAAAATTTTCATTTACGTATATTTTCTTGAATCCTATATTGAACCTAGAAATATTTTCTAGGACCTGTCATCGAACCGAACTCATCCAGTTTAGCTCGCTTAAACGCTCAACTTCATCTTTTGTCCATTTAGCTTTATCTAGTGAGTTTTCATAACTCCTATTTTATACTTTTAATATTTTTGGGGTGTAACATGTTACCATATTTTCTCGTTATTTCATGTTTATTGATTACAAACCGATTCATAATTATGTCATGTGTGTTAATAATATATCTTTCATATTGTTTATGATGACTATACGTGTATAAGGGTTTATAGAAACGTATTAAAAGATGGATAAGAGGGCGGTGAATGGGGATTACGAGGAAAGAAAACAAAAGTTGTGAGAGTTATATACGTTGGCTGAACAGAGACAACTAACACAACAGGAAATGGATTTGAGGGCAGAATGTCTTGTAATAGTGGAAGCGGTTGAAATTGAAAGACAAAAAAGATGCTAGGCAAAAGGCAAGGGTTAGATGGGCTGCGGATGGTGATGATAATACAGCCTATTTTCATCGGATTTTAAATGCTAATTTGTCATCAAACAGAATGCATGGGATATTAGTTCAAGATGAATGAATAGCTAATCCATCGGTTGTAAAAGGGGAGGTGTATGGTTACTTTGCCTCTCGGTTCCTCGAACCTATCCCGAATAGGCCAAGGATTGGTCGAATGCGTTAACTAATGAAGAGGCGGGAAATTTGAAATTAAGGAGGCGGTATGGGGCTGTGAGGGAGACCGGGCCGGATGGGTTTAATTTCAAATTTATTAAAAGGTGTTGCCCATGTTTTCAGGCTTATTTTTTAAGAATTTTTTACGAGTTCTTTTTGACTGGCCGGCTTAGTTTTGGTGTTCTATCTTCTTTTATTACTTTGATACCAAAAGTGAAGGATCCAATGAACTTGGTGGATTATAGACCAATTAGTTTAATTGGTTGTATTAATAAAGTAATTTCGAAGGTACTTGTGAATCGCTTAAAGAAAGTGGTCGGGAAATTAGTGTCAGTGGAGCAAAGTGCGTTTTTGGCTAACAGGAGTATTCTTGATGGGCCTCTAATGTTGAATGAATTAGTAACGTGGCTTAAAAAGTCAAAAAAAAAGAGGGCTAATTTTCAAAGTGGATGTCGAGAAGGCATATGACTCACTAAACTGGTGTTTTCCGGAGTCCGTTTTAGAACAAATGAATTTTCCGATTAAATGGAGAGAGTGGATTTCGGCAATGTTAGTGGGTGGGAGATCGTCGGTGTTAGTAAACGGATCACCTACGATGGAATTCTCGTACCACCGGGGGCTCCGACAAGGTGATCCGTTATCCCCGTTTTTATTCGTATTAGCAATGGAGGCTTTAACATGTATAATGAAACGGGCCAGTAGTGTGGGTGTTTTTAAGGGTCTAAAATGTGGAATGGGTGGTCCGGTGATATCACACCTTCTATATGCAGATGATGTTGTGTTTGTTGGTGAATGGAAGACAGAGAATGTGCTAAATTTAAGACGGATTTTAAGGTGCTTCTATTTGGTGTCGGGCTTGAAAATCAACCTTACAAAGAGTTGGATATACGGTACTCGTGTAGATGAGTCAGAAAGGGTAGCAGTGGCGAACTTGCTGGGATGTAAAACGGGTAATTTTCCTTTTAAATACCTTGGTTTACAAGTGGGTGGGAACATGAATCTGGTTGCCTCGTGGGATCCGATAGTGAATCTGTTTAGGAAGCGTTTATCGATTTGGAAAGCGAAGAATTTGTCGATTGGTGGAAGGATAACAGTAATTAAAGCGGTACTGAATGCTCTACCAACTTATTATTTTTCATTATACAAGGCTCCGGTAGGAGTGTTGGAAAAGCTCGATCGGCTACGTCGTGTTTTCTTTTGGGGAGGGTCGGAAGAGGATGCAAAGATTAATTGGGTATCTTGGGATAAAGTAATGGCACCGGTTAAAAAAGGCGGTCTCGGGATAGGCTCGTTACGTGAAACAAACTTGGCTTTGCTTGCGAAGTGGTGGTGGCGATTCAGAAAAGAGAGAGACGGGCTTTGGAGAAAGGTAGTGTGGTCCATTCGTTTATGGCTGACCATGCCGGTAAAAGTTTCGATCCCAGGTCCTTGGAAAAGTATAGGTGAGGTGAGGGAACTTGGGGTGGACCTAAATAATATGATACAACTTGAGGTTAAAAATGGGAATAATACTTTCTTTTGGATTGATCAGTGGTGTGGGTTCCCATTACTATTCTCCTTGGAATTGAATAAATGGTGCCTTGTGGCTGATCGTTTGCAAATGTATGGTGGTGAAGTGTGTGGTATAGACCACCATACACTTTAGATGAGGTAAAGGATTTATTATTGGCTTGTCAGCAAGTTTATCTGTGAGATGATAATAATGATCAACCAAAGTGGGGTCTGAATTTTGGGATGGAATTTTCAGTGAAAAGTGTAAAAAAGGAATTTGCAGTAAACTTGGAGGTAGATACTTGTTTTCTATTTGATTGGTGTAGTTATGTTCCAAGAAAAGTGGGGGTTTTCGCTTGGAGAGCGGAAATGGAAAGGATACCTACGTTATTTTCACTGGCGAAACGAAACGCGATATCTGCATCAGTTGTATGTCCAATATGTGAGGAAGAGATTGAGTCGGCTGAACACTTGTTGGTGTCGTGCTCTTTTGCTCAGTCGGTTTGGTGTATCATAGCTGGGTGGTGCAAGGTACCTCCTATTTTTGCTTTCTCAATTCGAGACTTGTTGGAGCTTTATAGGTTTTCTTGTTTGCCTACACGAAAAGCAAAGGTGTTCCACGCGGTTTGCCTTGCTACAATGTGGTGTATTTGGAAGGCGAGGAATTCGTTGTTGTTTGAAAGAAAACCGGTACATTTACATAGTATGATTGGTGAGATAAAAGCTTTAAGCTTTTTATAGGTGCAAAGTGATCTAAATGGCCGGGTCTAATATAGGATAAGTGGTGTAGCTTTAATTTAAATTTGTTGTAAGGGTGGATTTGTGTGGTGGTGTTTCGGGTTGTTTTTTCCTCGTTTTTTCTTCGTTATAAAAGAATTTATTGGTCGTTCAAAAACAAAAAAGAAATATGTGTATAATGTGCAAACAGGTTCGGCATACTCACGGGTCGGCAGGTTCGGGTCATGGGTCGAACGGGTTGGAGATGAATTTGATTCAGGTGGAACATATTTCAAGTCGAAAAAGTGCTGCGCGAGAGAGGTGGATTTGGATTGGAAAGAAAGTAGTTGAAAAACGTGGTTATTGATTCAATCTTGGGGGTTGGTTGTCTTCAATTTCAACCGAATTCATGAGTGTGTGTGGGTTCCACTAGACTTCAATTTCACACCACTTTTTGGATCTGATTTCAATCACAACGATCCATTCATTCTTCAATTCAGTTCAATTCGATTCATCATCAGGTAGTAAAGTATAGTACTGTCAGTCAATTTATGTATCTCAATGCATTCGCTGAAGATATTAGGTTTTATTAACTTATTATTATTTTTTATTTGACCTAACAGATCGATTTCCATGGCGGCTGTTCCTGTTGAAGAAGCTATCGCCGCTCTTTCTACATTCTCCTTGGAGGTATTATTTTTACCATTTACTTGCAACTTATTAACAGATCGCTGAATAATTGTCAATTGTTAATAGTTCCTATTGCAAAAGCTTAATGCTTCATTATTTCAATCCATAATAATATATTATTTATTATCGAGTAGGATGATCAACCAGAGGTTCAAGGCCCAGCATTGTGGGTTTCATCAGAAAGAGGTGCAACAACTAGTCCAATTGGTATGCTATTACTTCTTTCTATTCTATAAATTATTATGTCACATGTAGTGGTATTCAGCAGATTTTTGTATTATAACATGTCTCTCTCTGGTTTTTATAGTCATATATATATATATATATACGTCGTATATTTAGACTGCCACCTCATGTCTAGTATATAACTAACTATATACCCTGAGAACCTTTTTTTACTTAAACTTGATTTCATACATACATATATATATATATATATATTATGTCTCTTTCATAATTAATTCTTTCATTCATATCTCCTCTTTGCAGAGTATAGTGATGTTCATGCATATCGGTTGTCTTTATCAGAGGACACAAAAGCACTTAATCAGCTGGTATTTTGCTCTTATATTATTTCATTTTTCATATTAGAATGCTGAAGATATCTTTCGGTGCATTTTATGATATATATAAATCTATAATTATTTTGTATATGTATTTTGTAGAATACTCTTATACAAGAAGGCAAGGAAATGGTGTCAGTACTCTACGCATACAGAAGCTGTGTTAAAGCACTACCTCAGGTTTCTTGAACATTTTCTTAGTATATTTTCGGTTTTATATAGTCATGATATGATAATATCTATAATTGTGTCCAGCTTCCAGATTCTATGAAGCAAAGTCAAGCTGATTTGTATCTAGAAACTTATAAAGTACTGGACTTGGAAATGAGTCGGCTTCGTGAGATACAAAGATGGCAAGCATCAGCTGCTTCTAAAGTATGACTTATAATCTTCTTTCAATTTTGTCTCGATATTAATTCTTTCTTACATTTTTGACTTCTAACCACTTTTTATTTTTTTAATTATGTAGTTAGCAGCAGATATGCAGCGGTTTTCAAGGCCTGAGAGACGCATTAATGGCCCCACTGTAACTCATCTTTGGTCCATGTTGAAATTACTTGATGTTTTGGTTCAACTTGATCATCTTAAAAATGCAAAAGCAAGTATACCTAATGATTTCTCTTGGTATAAAAGGTAAAATTAACATGCACAGAATTACTAATTTGACATCAATTTTTTTCCTTTTTGTTATCACAATACTACTACACATGCATGTATAATATGATGATTATCAGGACATTTACTCAAGTCAGCATTCAGTGGCAAGACACGGATTCAATGAGAGATGAGTTAGACGATCTACAGGTTTCCATGATTACATAAAAAAGTTATATTAACACTCAGGAAGTTTGATAAACTGATTAATATGTCACTTAAAGAACTAACTGTTGTATTTCTTACAGATTTTTTTGAGCACAAGATGGGCCATTTTGTTGAACTTGCATGTTGAAATGTTTCGTACAAACAAGTATCCTACAAAGCTAAATTATTATTATGACAATTTGTTACCTATTAGTTTAGGTTTAGCGCGCACTTTTAAGCAACACACTAAATTTTGCTTTATAAAATCCTTGACCAATGATAGTGTGGAAGATATCCTTCAAGTTCTGATTGTGTATGCAACCGAGTGCCTCGAATTGGATTTTGCACTTCTTTTCCCTGAAAGACATGTTCTTCTTCGTGTTCTTCCTGTTCTTGTTGTCTTAGCAACATCTTCAGATAAAGATAGCGAGTCACTCAACAAAAGGGTCAAGATGAACAGACTAATTGCTATTTTTAAGGTATATTGCTTTCTTTTCTTCAGACTCTTAACATATATGTAATACAACTTATATAAGAAAAATAACAAGATGCTGTTACTTTAATATTTGTTGTAGAATGATCCAGTGATACCTGCATTCCCAGATCTTCATCTTTCACCAGCTGCAATATTGAAGGAGCTTTCTATGTACTTTCCTAAATTCTCTGCACAAACACGTTTGTTAAGTCTTCCGGCTCCTCATGAACTCCCACCCCGTGAAGTGCATGAATATCCTTCATTTATTGTCCTTTTATTTTATTCTACCGATATAATTACACTACAGTTTACAAGTAGTGTAATTATTATTAGTCTACTTTGTATTTTGTTGTTGCGTAATTAGTTAATTACTCTATTCAGAGTAATTACGAAATTGCCACCATGCTGGCCTTTCTTCACATCGTAGCATTTGCACGTTAAAATTGATTTGAATTTGATCCTAGCACCATGAAATAAAGAATTGTCAGTACTTGACATGACATCTATAACAGCGTTTAAAACCATTTGAATTTGAATCTTGTTGATTTTGTTTTAGTTGCCTTGACATGATTCACTTATCAGAGACACTATTTGATCATAAATCACATTGGAGCAATTCGTGCTGAGCATGATGACTTTACTATCCGTTTTGCTTCTGCTATGAACCAGGTGTTTATTTCCTTCGATTACTTTTTTATATTTCTATGTGAATGTTTATTATTTATTTACGCCTATAAACAAACCGAACATACACGGACAATCAAACGAACAAGGTTCCTTGTCTGTGTTTGTTCGTTATAAACTGTACGTGTTTGTGTTTGTTCATAACATTATAAACGTACGGTTCACGAATGTAAACAAACGAACATAACTAAACATAGATGAACAATTAATGTGTTTGGTCTAAAAAATTATTAAACTAGACTAAACTGTAATCAGCCTAAAAAATTTGAACAACTATGTGTTAGTCTGAAATATCTATTAAAACTAGTCTAAATTGTAATGAGCCTAAAAACTTTAAATGAATATATTATCAAACGTAAACGAACAAATTTAGACAAAGGTAAACTGACAAACATAAACTAACATAAATGACTGTAAATGTGAACATATATTTATGAACACAAACGGATGTTCGTGAGCATAACGAGACATGTATTCATGCTCGTTCGTTTAATTAAATGAACATTTTTGTTCATCTTCCTTCGTTTATTGATAAACTAACATAAACGAACTTCCCACCGAATGATTCATGATCTCTCGGTTCATTTACATGCCCATATTTATTCTATGTTTCTGGACTTAATAATCTGTTTATTCTAATGTGAATATTTGTATGTGAGTGTCTTGATATTAATTGTATTCCTCATTTTTTTTTGCAGCTGGCATTATTGAAGACGATTGAAAGTGCAGATATTGAATGGTCAAAGGAAGTCAAAGGGTGTATTTATGATATGGTTGTTGAAGGATTTCAGCTTTTAAGCCGATGGAGTTGTCGCATTTGGGAGCAATGTGCGTGGAAATTCTCACGCCCCTGCAAGGACTTTGTTGAGTCGGGTGAAATGACATCATCAGTTTCTGATTATGAAAAGGTTTCCATTTATTTGTTTTTGCTCATAAACAATTAATAAAATCTAGAAATGAAAAAAAGAAAAGACTGAAGGAAGTTTCAGTTTTTGGCTCCTGAATTCAACAATTTTTAGTTTAGCCCCTGCAGATATCTCTTATTCTTTATTCCTTTTCTTTTATTTTGAATTTCCACACTTTATGTTATATTGAAACTGATCATGTAAGAGTAAAGTGAAATTACTTAATTGCCCCTTCTTTAAATCTAATACGAAACCTTTTATTCCTTTTCACAAACTCTCTTTACTAGTTATCACAAAAAAACGCTATTTTATGTAATTTTTAGTATTACGATCTTAAATGATCAGGATTTTTGTTACCATCTGATTATTCCAACTTTAAACAAGAATTCTGCACCCAAACACTATTGTTAACAACCCTTTTTATTACAACCGATTATCAAATCATAACAATTCAATATTACATAATCACATCCAAGCACACCTTTAATCAATATGTTGAAGAAATATGCTACTTGTAGATGGTGTTTGTTAGGGTTGGAGACTCGAACAAAGGGTATTAGGGCAGCCGGCCCTAATTAGGGTTAGCCGGCCCTAATGGGTCCCATCTTATTTGTTTGGGCCTAACTTGGAGAACAAGTTAGGAACCCTAGATTTAGTCTATATATACCCTAGTTGTAATTGTAATCTTGTGTGCCTTGAGCTTAATAAGAAAACCTAGTTGCAGCCCGTGGACGTAGGTCCCCTCGCGGGGACCGAACCACGTTAAATTCTTGTGTCGTTTATATTTTCGTTTATGTGTGTTTATCGTTGTGCATGTGTGTGCTGTTTCGCTTCCGCGCGCCGCTTTGTTCCTAACAAGTGGTATCAAAGCTTTGGCTCGTTGTTGCACACGGTATTGCACGGAAGAACGATTCGTAAAGGAGAAACCCTAGGTTGCGCAAAAAGGGAAAGAAAACAGGGCTGTTCGGGGCTGATTTGGAGTGAATTTGCAATTAGAGTTCCGGTTTTGGATCTCTTGGAGTTGCTGGTCTCACTCGGGTTTGCAGGTGAAGGTCGGGTCAGGTGTTTCGGGTTATGACATCGCGGGTATAAATGGTTTTGTTTATAGTACCAGGTTAATCTCTTTGAAGCCGCCGATTAGGGTTTGGTTATAAAACTCTTGGATTCGTCGAATAAAGGTTAGAGATTTAGTTAGTTTCTGTTGACTGTTTATTATCAACTGTTTGAGAACCGAGTTACGTGAAAATCAATATTTGGGTTTAGATTTGTCTGCGAAGTTTATTGTAGGAGCAAATCGGTCAGTTGACAATGTTCGGTAGAGAACATCCGTCAAGTTCTGGCTCGTACCATTGATGTGTTCACTGTTTCGATTTGTTTCCTGATTGCTATTGTTATAGCTGAAGACGGGATGGGTATGATCGAAGGTTTGACCGGTTTGGATTTCGGTTGGTTGGTTTTGTCAAAGGAACTTGGATGTGGTACTGTGGGATAAAACAGGTGAAAATGGAACTAGCAGGTTGGAATGCTTTGGGTTTTAAGTATTCTGATTCTGGTGTGCTGGTGACGACATAAGTGAAAAAAAAGGGAAGTCAGGTTGAAAGGTTTATTCGGTTAGGATTAGCTGATCGGGTGTACAATCGCGGAATCCTTGGTACCGTTTGCTTTCGGTAAAGCTCTACTGCTGTTAGTTATAACCGTTTGCCGGTTAGCTGGTCTGGAACTATGAAATTATTTCTTGTTCGGTGGTGATCAGCAGTTCGACATTTGAGGGGATCCGGGATCTTGTGCTGGGTGAACACGTTTACCGGGAAAAGTACGATCGGGGATAATCTCATGGAATGTTGGTTTTGGTAATGGGTTGGGATAACAGGGACAGTGGGAGCTGGGCATAGTTGACTTCGTGGAGCTGCATGGAGGTTCGTGACATTCTTTAGAGTCAATGTCAAAAGATAATGAATTCTGCTTCTGAGAATGTGTCTGGGTTGATGCATTGGGACTCAGTGAAGGCAGTGAGACTCTTGGGTTCGAGATTCTGGTATACTTCATTTCATGTTACCCACTGTAGTGAAGTATTGGTGAATCTTATTGAAGACTTTGGGAAGGTACAAGTTTATGTATCGCTGGAAGAAGGGAACCAACTTCCGAGTATTAAAGTCTTGGCTCGCTGCATCGGGTAGAGCTAAGTGGATTCATTTTGCAAGTGTGAATCCTGGAGCCACCGGGATGTAGCTGAGTGCATTCGGAGGTTTAAACTAGGTCAGGGGTTTTGGAACAGTGGGAGCACTAACCGTGTTCTAGGTACAGTTCAAAACACCGTTGGGTTTTGAATACCGGAATTCCGAATGGGAAAATCTCTCCTGGGTACTTGCAGGTTTTGGAGAGTGGTGTTTTCTCTGGGAGTCTCTGGAGCCGGTAGTTCGAATCAGTGGGAGCCGGTTGAGATTGAGGATGAGTCAATGGCGGGTTTTGCCATGGCTGGGTCATTGATGACTGTTGGGTTGGAGCTCAATGGAGCTTCAACTGGCTCTTCAGGTAATTGAGGAGCGGGCCGCTGCAACTAGGAGGATTAGATTGAAGTCTTAGCTTGTTTATGGGAACTGAGGCTTGGAGGACTTCTTTTATTTGAAATCATAGCTTGTTCTTGGGAGCTTGAGGCTTGGAGAACTTCTGACCGTGAAGTTTTAGCTTGTTCTTGGAACTGGAGGCTTGGAAGATTTCTGTTTTTTAAGATTACTGGAGTTACAGGTATAGGGTTTGCTTGGATGGTGGATTGAGGATTGCTCGAGCCTCCAAGTGGGAGATTGTTAGGGTTGGAGACTCGAACAAAGGGTATTAGGGCAGCCGGCCCTAATTAGGGTTAGCCGGCCCTAATGGGTCCCATCTTATTTGTTTGGGCCTAACTTGGAGAACAAGTTAGGAACCCTAGATTTAGTCTATATATACCCTAGTTGTAATTGTAATCTTGTGTGCCTTGAGCTTAATAAGAAAACCTAGTTGCAGCCCGTGGACGTAGGTCCCCTCGCGGGGACCGAACCACGTTAAATTCTTGTGTCGTTTATATTTTCGTTTATGTGTGTTTATCGTTGTGCATGTGTGTGCTGTTTCGCTTCCGCGCGCCGCTTTGTTCCTAACAGTGTTTTCATTGATCTCTTTTTTATCTTCTGCCACATAAAAGTCAAAATTTGTATTTTTTCTCAGGTGGTACGCTATAATTACAGTAGTGATGAAAGGAAAGCTTTAGTTGAACTTGTGAGCTACATAAAAAGCATTGGGTCAATGATGCAGAGGTGTGACACATTAGTAGCAGATGCCTTATGGGAAACTGTTCATGCTGAAGTTCAAGATTTTGTACAAAACACATTAGCAGCCATGTTACGCACTACATTCAGAAAGAAAAAGGACCTTTGCAGGTCAGCATAAACTGTTTTATCTTGTATTTGTATAAATAGTTTTACTATAAACTGATTTTTTGTTTATGTGATAAACCTATACGATACTTTTTTGATGTTTTTCAGGATACTGTCTGATATGCGAACCCTTTCAGCTGATTGGATGGCTAACACTACCAAACCTGAATCTGAGTTGCAAAGTTCACAACATGGAAGTGAAGAAAACAAAGGAAACTTCTTTTTTCCAAGGGCAGTTGCACCAACTGCTGCACAGGTGAACTTTTGGACTTGTATCATAGGTTGCAATTTCAACTGATATACTTATTTACGGGTCATTTGGGTTAATGTATCTCTAACATGTCAAACATGTAAGATGCTAAAATTCAGCTTAAAAAGTAACGGATGAAATGGTCTAAAGTAGCTAAAAGTGTTTTATAATGTATAAAATTCTTCTGAATCCTTGTACTTAGCTAATATTATTATTGAAATAATTTTACTTTGTAATCATATCTGACTAGGGGTGCCACACTTTTGCGAACCCAAGCCTGAAAATTGTGTTGTACACATGAACTGAACACGCCACACATACTTGTGGATTGACCAAACACGACATGAGTGACCCAAAAGTTTTATTTTTTAATTTTTAATTTTTTATGGTTTTCACATATTAATACTTTAAAGTAACAATTTTACAACACAATAAATCAATTACATTTTAAGTGTATATACTCTTATGTCAGTTTCTATTTTTGTTTTAAGTCTTGGCATAAAACACCCCGCCAATTTAATTTATAACATAATACACATTAAAAAAATGGTAAAATAATAAATCAAATGGGTTAAACTGGTCAACCCGCAAGCGACCTGTTTAGCTAAACGGGGTCGTGAGTTTGACCTGATACTGACCCGAACCTGTTTATAACAACCCGAACCTGTTTATAGCAACCTGAAACCCGTGAATTTTGTGTTGGATTCGTGTCATGTTTTTGTGTTGTGTCAGAAATTTACACTCCTAATTTGACACTAATTTTTATTTAAATTTTTGGTCAAACTTTGTTTCTGATCAACCCAATTGACCGCTACAATATTACATGGTGAGACCCAAACCCATTTTGAGCCGTTATCAGAGTACCTCGTTTTGTCACAATTATTGCTGTTCCTGTTTCTTCTAAATCATCAACAATCAGTCATCTTATCTTCCATTTCTTCAGGTTCATTGCTTGCAGTTTTTGATATATGAGGTGGTATCTGGTGGTAATATGAGGAAGCCAGGAGGGCTGTTTGGGAATAGTAGCTCTGACATTCCTGTAAATGATTTGAAACAACTGGAAACCTTTTTCTACAAGCTTAGTTTTTTCTTACATATTCTAGACTATTCAGGTATCCCTTCATCTTGTTGACTATTGTCAGTAGCAGATACTACTTTGTTATATTCTGATGCTTGGCTTATGGAAGGAAAATATTGAATTTGAGGTTTTGAAATCTCTATATATTATAAGAAAAATGTTATTAACTCATTGTGGTTAGACTTGTAGACGAACCGAACGGGACATGTTCGTGTTTGTTCGTTTAACTTTAGCTTAATAAACGATCAAACACGAACGAAGAAACGAACAGGGGTTTGGTGGTCATGTTTGTTAGTTAAAATAATGGGCATGTTCGTGTTCGTCTTAGCAAGTAGTATAAACGAACGGCTCACAATAACTGAACATAGATGAACAAAAATAACCAGAGCGAACACTAATTAAAATTAAACGTGAGCATCGATCCGTCGGGCCTAAAAGTATAATAAAACAAGACTAAGTTATAGTGGATTTAAAATGTTTAACATAATATATAAACGAATGAAAAACACACATAAATTAAGGAACATAACTAACGAATGCGACATTTGTTTGTGTTTGCTTGTTTAACTAAATGAACAATTTTTTATTTCATGTTCGTTCGTTTATTAAGTAAATGAATTTCCCGTCTAACAGTTCACGAGCAGTTCACTGAACGTTCAGTCCGTTATTGTGGTTTCAGACTTTCAGTAATTAATGATATAGCTGCATTAATTTTTATATTCGTTTCTTATATTTCAGTTACTGTTGCAACGTTGACGGATCTTGGTTTCTTATGGTTTAGAGAATTTTATTTGGAATCTTCTCGTGTCATTCAGGTAAGACTGAAAATTCGCCCGCATAACATCGTGGTGTAAGAAATTTCAACAATTGTATGTTTAAAAAATAAGTATTGATGAAACTATCTAAAGCCCGGTTGTTAAAATTGGTCACACGCGGGCAATATTTAAACCTTTTGTATCTACACTATTATTGCAGTTTCCTATTGATTGCTCTCTTCCTTGGATGTTGGTCGATCATGTATTGGATTCACAAAATGGTGGTCTTCTTGAAAGTGTTTTAATGCCATTTGACATATACAATGATTCTGCTCAACATGCGCTTGTTGTGCTCAAGCAACGGTTTCTCTATGACGAGATTGAAGCTGAGGTAATTTATTAAAATGGGTTTGTTGACCTTGTGTTTGACTTTCTAAGTAGTTACTAAATGGATGCATATACATTGTACAATCTTTTTGCAGGTGGATAACTGTTTTGATATATTTGTGTCAAGATTGTGCGAGTCTATTTTTACACATTACAAAAGTTGGGCTGCTAGGTATTCTCACACCTTCATTTTTGCATATATTTTTTTTGTTTTTAAATTTAGTTGTTACAATTGGGATATTAATTTTTTCAGCGAGCTTCTTGACCCGTCATTCCTTTTCACACTGGATAATGGAGAAAAGTTTTCTGTTCGCCCAATGAGATTCACTGCCCTACTCAACATGAAACGGGTCAAGGTAATAATATTTAGGCTCTATCTTTATATCATATGTAGTTATTTATAATTAGGGTTTTCTGTTATTTTTCTCATACATATGTAATTATTTGTAACTTACAGTTACTTGGAAGGACGATCAACTTGAGGAGTTTAATTGCTGAGAGGATGAACAAATTATTTAGAGAGAATCTTGAGTTTTTGTTTGATCGTTTTGAATCACAGGACTTGTGTGCTATAGTTGTAAGTAATAATAAGTTAATAACTTTTATTTCTTGTTTTTTAAAGTCTTTGTAATGGGCACTTTGTAATTTTTGTTGTGATTCGTTGGGTTTTTTATTTTTTATTTTTAATCTTTTATTTTATATAAAAAACTTTTATTCAGGAACTGGAAAAGCTATTGGAAATCTTACAAATGACTCATGATTTCTTGTCACGGGATCTCACTATAGATTCTTTCAGTATTATGCTAAGTGAGATGATGGAAAACGTCTCTCTTGTTTCTTACTCAAGTCGACTTGCTTCTCAGGTTTAAAATCATCATCATCATCATCATCATCATCGTCGTTATTATTGACTTATTGTTACATTAATAAAATGTGTGGTGCTGTTACATATTTCACTTATCTTTCTCTTTGTTACAGTCACTGATTATAACTAGTTCCTCTAGATCATTTTAATGTTAATTACCTTATGTTATGCATATTACTTTAATCCAATGTTAAGAAGGGTAACTTTGTCTTTTTCTAGATTTGGACGGAGGTGCAAAATGATTTTTTACCAAACTTCATCCTATGTAACACAACTCAACGCTTTGTTCGATCATCAAAAGTACCATCTGCTCCTGTACAGAAACCATCAGTTCCATATGCCAAACCAAACTTCTACTGTGGAACTCCAGTAAGAAATTTAATCACTACATAAAACCATCACCATATTGATTTGTTTTTCATTTTACTTACAGTTATCTTATTAATTTGTGGGATTTAGGAGTTAAACTCAGCACACCAAAGCTTTGCTCGATTACATAGTGGGTTCTTTGGTTTACCTCACATGTTCTCCATTGTACGGCTTCTGGGTACCAGATCATTGCCATGGCTTATTCGAGCCTTACTGGATCATATTTCAACTAAGGTGTTTACAAATTGTAGTTATAATTTTTAATATTTTGGACTAGGGGTGTCCACGGGTCGGTTTGGGCTTAATCCAAACCAAAAACCGAAGATTTATGGGCCATTGGGCCGAAAAGAAAAGGCCCAAAATAATGAATTTGTGCCTAAAATCTTTTGATGATTAATTGATTATTACACATTTAGGTCTGAAGATTTTGGGCCTAAAACTTTTTGTTAATTAGCAATTGATTATTACACATTTAAGCCTAAAATATTTAGGCTACAACATTTATTAGTTTTTTTATGTTGCTTAACAATCAAAAATAAAAATTATATTTCATAAATTTCATAGCAAAAGTTTGTTATTCTGTTTTTTATGGTTTTGGTTTATTTCTTCGGTTTTCGGTACATGCAAAATGAAACCAAACCGGAAATTCGGTTTTTAAAAACACATAACACCGTCAGTTATTTCAGGTACTGTCGGTTATTTTTATTTCATGCACACCCCTGGTTTGTACTAATAAGGATATGGTAAAAGCTGGGGTGTGAAAATAACCGAAGACCAAAAAAATCTGGAAACTGAACCGTATTCGGACCAAAAAGTTCGATCCGAATTGTGAATTCGGTTTGGTTATTAACCATATCCAAGTTGTGAATTTGGTTGTCGTATTGGTTATCGGATATACAAAATTTTGAATTTGGTTTGTTTGGTTAAACCGAATTAACAGAATACTATGTTTCTTTGATGGGTTGTTGCAACTAATTCAGATAACAACCCTTGAGCCAATGATAACTGGATTGCAAGAAGTACTTCCAAAGTCTATCGGTTTGCTCCCATTTGATGGCGGCGTAACAGGTGTATAATTTATAAACAGTTAATTCTTTAAATATGATTAAAAAAAAGCTATTTTGGAATTTTTATAGTGGGAGCCATCTGAAGTATTTATTCCTTATTCAGGGTGTATGAGGCTTGTGAAAGAACTTCTTAAGTGGCAATCCAAAACCGAACTCAAAACTGAGATTTTACATGGGATTAAGGAAGTTGGAAGTGCTCTATATTGGATGGGCCTGCTCGATATCGTTTTGGTGAGCTATCATTTTCTTAACATCTAATAACTACTTTTTATTTTTTTTACAGTAACAAATATGCATAAATAAATATTGTTGCTTAACAGAGAGAAGTTGACACAACTCAGTTCATGCAAGTAGCCTCATGGTTAGGGCTAATACCTGGTACCGATGGTCAAATCCTACAATCACAAGAAGACGGAAATACCCCTGTAGTCACTCTTTATAAATCAGCCACTGCTGCTATCGTTTCAAGCAACCGTGTAAATCCTGCACCCTTTTACACAATGTCAAAACAAGCGGAAGCTGCTGGTATGCTAACAGTACACAATCCCTTATAATCTTATTAAAGTTTTATGGTAAATTTGAGTGTTTTTTGGTTGCAGATTTATTGTACAAGGCTAACTTAAATACTGGAAGTGTGCTTGAATATGCACTTGCCTTCACGAGTGCTGCACTTGATAAATACTGCACTAAATGGAGTGCTGCACCGAAGACGGGTTTTATTGATATTACAACATCGAAGGATTTTTATCGAATTTTTAGTGGTCTTCAAATAGTAAGTGGCCATCGGTGTGCATGAAACCAAAATAACCGAAAAAATCGAACCTAAATGAAAACTGATGGTTTAGTTTTATGTTTTCATAAAACCGGTCCTTCGGTTTGGTTTCGGTTTTGCAAGTAATTAAAACCGAAAAAAGCCAAATTTGTTGATTTTCAGTTTTAATTTGAGTTTTAAGTAATTTATATGAATTTAATAGATAGTGTAACCTAAATATTAGCCCAAAAGTATAATAATCACTTAATTATTAATTAACAAAAATAAAATTAGCCCAAAATTTGAATCTTTGGCCAAAATGTTTTTTTGCTCCCAAAATTTCAAGCCCAAATGGCAAATTTCGAAACCGAATGGAACCGAATTTATTTATTTTTATTTTTATTATTGATTTGCATGTTTAATTTTCAGTTTTAAGTAATTTATAAGAATTTCATAAATAGTGTAACCTAAATATTTTAGGCTTTTAGCCTAGATGTATGATTAGTATGTTAATACTTAACAAAATGAGTTAGCCCAAATGACAAGTTGAAAAAACTGAACATAAATTGAAAACTGAAGAAACCAAAACCAAATGGTTGGGCAATGGGTTAAAATGGGTGGGTCACTTTTTGTCAAAGATTTTTTTATTTTAATAAATAATCAGTATATAAAGTTTGATTTTAAAAATGACTTGTTTCCTATTAGGCAAATTTTTTAGTTGTATTGGTATTAAATGTTTAATTGCAGGAATACTTGGAAGATTGTATGCAAGCACCTCCAAACAACCATGAAATGTTGGGGGATTCCGTGGCATGGGGCGGTTGCACAATAATCTACTTGCTTGGTCAACAACTCCATTTTGAGCTCTTTGACTTCTCTTATCAAGTTTTGAATATCGCCGAAGTTGACAGTGCCACAACCGGACCGTCAAATAAGAGTCCTCACTTATCTCAGGTTCTGATAAGGCGATAACTTATTAAACGTTAATTATCACAAGTATAATATCTACTTGCGTCAATCTAAGCTTGTTGGCTCGTGCTGATTCTATTTATTCTACATATTTGTATGAATATTATTTTCGTCAACACACACATATATATCTACAGGGATGGGAATTGCTACTAGAAGCTATGAAGAAAGCGAGACGTTTGAACAATCACGTGTTTTCAATGTTGAAGGCTCGGTGCCCTCTTGAAGACAAGCAAGCGTGTGCCATTAAGCAAAGCGGGGCCCCTCTTCACCAAATCAAATTTGAAAACACCGTATCTGCCTTTGAAACACTTCCACAAAAATGTTCTTGACTGTGAACCAAAATGCTGCCGCTATATCGCACTTAGAAGACAAACATGAATGAACTTTTAGATATGAATGCAGGAATGCCACAATAATCAATATGTATGTATATGTGGTTAATATTCAGTTTGTGGCTAGTTTTATGACCGGAGGATATTGAAAGTTCCTGACATTTGGCAAGACGTGTGGTTTGTGTTGTGATTGTTGAATGCATACTATGACAGTTTAGTTTAATGTACACACTTATATACGTTTTGTGTTTTTAATCAAACAGGTCTTTGTCGTTTTGGTAGAGAATTTGAGGTTAAGACATTTTTTCCATAATTTGCCTATGGTAGCAATACGAAATTTGGCTAAGGTGCCATGAACGTCAAATAAATTTCGCAGGTTAGAGTATATCCAAGGTTTGGGTTAGTTTTGAGTCGAATCTGTGAACTTGTTTAGCTAAATGGACTAGGTTTATCCAAGGTTTAACCGCGTACAATAGCGTCCACTGTCTTCATCTACTGCCTGCCATCTACCATTTGTCGTCTACTGATGGTGTCGTGTTGATTAAGCTCTTTGTTTTTGGATTAGCAACTGATTAAAACGTATCTCTGGTTCCCACTGATTTGGGACTGGTTTGACTTTGAGATTAGTTTTGAATTTTTTTGTGGGTTCGGGGCGCGTTTGGGATTTGTAATACACCCGATAACATCGACCCATTTACTCGATTATAAACCTGATATACCTGACATAACTTCATATATATGGTTTGGATTAAATACAAATGAAATTAACATGCTAAATGTGAGGATCAAGTACACTAATTATATATACAAATAAAGTAATTATGTAATTACTCTATGATAATTACTTTATGATGTAATTACATTATTACTATACTTGTATATATAATTACTTAATTCTCACGTTTAACACGTTAATTTTATTTGTACATTAACCTTCTCCCCCCCACCACACACACATATATATATATACATACATATATATATATATAATAAACATCTTTAAACGTTCTAAGAAGTTTTGGGTGTTCAAAAAAGTTTAGAAGTTCTGAACTTTTAAACAGAACTTCTAAACTAACAAAAAAAATTAAACACCTGAAGTTCTGAACTTCTAAACAGAACTTCTAAACTAACAAAAAAAAAATTAAACATCTGTAACATGAAATTGAACATTGAAATCACTTCATATAATCTTGTAATCATCAAACAATTATCAATCGACCGTCAATTTGATCATCGATTCAATCATATGAACAAAATATGGAACGTTTGCAACTGGGTTTCTGCAAATGGCGTATTTCAATTCAAAATCAATTGAAGTGTGTGTCTGCAAATGACGCTGGTGACGATGGTTGAATCGATGCAACGGTTAATTAGGATGGAAACGATTTGAAATAATTTACAAATTTGCCACCGCGTGTTTTTTGAAATCTAGGGTTGAGGGTGTCACGTACATAATGTATGATAAACAATTTTCGTATTTGATCCTTTATAATGTATATCAATTTTATTTTTTTACTTCCCTATTTTTTTCCCCATTAAGTTCTGGTGTTTAATTATTTAAGTTTCCTCTATGAATTCCAATTGTCCATAATTATGTTCGAATCTGTTATCATTCACAAAACATTGCTACCTCTTAGGTTAAGTTATTTGTAAAAGATAACAAAAAACAGTAGAACATGTAAGATATCGTCCATAAGTTTTGAATTTATATCTGAATAAAATTGGACAATTTGTTTTTTTATATCAATGGTTATCGATTGTGTTAATTAATATTTAAACTCGATAAGAAACCCAAAACCCGATGGGTATCCTCAAAATCCGACGGGTAATTACCGATAAATACCCGACGGATTTAAGATGAACTTTAATTATTGAGTATGGGTTTAGTAATACCTAAACCCGACCCATTATCATCTCTTTGATTATTTAACACACAAAAAAGTGAGTCAAAATAATTCAGTAAATAGAAGTCAGCAACAATAAATTTTGACAATTAATGTTTTGATTACTTTTGAAGGAATTATAATATTACTGTGAGTGATGAAACGCTTTGCTACAATAATTATAGTCGACAAAAGTCTATGCTGAACCACAATATAATATAATATTAT
The DNA here is from genome assembly GCF_021521415.1 of Bidens hawaiensis. Taxonomy (NCBI): domain Eukaryota; kingdom Viridiplantae; phylum Streptophyta; class Magnoliopsida; order Asterales; family Asteraceae; genus Bidens; species Bidens hawaiensis. The sequence continues at coordinate 122,570 of NW_027496892.1, read as the reverse complement.
TGTAATGACTGAAATCTGATATATTAAATGAGTTCTCTCAAACTTGTATTTATAGACCATGAAGCCAACTAGTCATGACTATTTTCACCATTTAGAAGAGGGACGTACAAGAACCTTCAATCACCTTTTCTTTTCCTCTCTAAAATTATTATATAGCATGGATCTTCTATCATTGTTTCTCATATCTCTTTTGGTGATCGGGGTTAGTGGGGCTTCTCAACCCCGATCATTTTTTGTCTTTGGTGATTCTCTGGTTGATAATGGGAACAATAATTTTTTGGTTACTTATGCACGAGCTGACATGCCGCCTTATGGTATCGACACTCCATCACATGGTCCAAACGGCCGCTTCTCAAATGGCCGTAACATCCCTGACATCATCAGTTTCGTGTTTTTTCTTTCTCAGATAGTTACTTTCAACGTGTTTTTTCTTTCTCAGATAGTTACTTTCAACACCAGTATCTTAAATATTTGTTTATGATATATATACATGTGATAACTATGACAGGTGAGCATTTAGGATCTGAACCCGTATTACCGTATTTGAGTCCAGAAATGACGGAAGCAAAGCTTCTTAAGGGTGCAAACTTTGCGTCTGCAGGAGTAGGAATACTCAATGATACTGGATACCAATTTGTAAGTTAACCTCACCTCATATTTATTTGTAATAAATAAATTATAACTAGATTATCAGTACTACTAACTGCGTCATAACAGATTATTAATTATATGATTTCGAAAATTGAAACAAATAACATAACAAGCTGTTTTGTTATATTAAAAGTTTGATAACAACATTTAGATGCATGAATAATGTCATATACACATTAATTACCAGCACAAAAAATATTAAATTTATTGTATTTTTGTTATTAATGAGAAATTAGTATTATTATTACTAATGATTAAACATAAATTAGTTTGGTGTCGCGAGAGCTATTATTGGTCCAGGTGGTGCAACATTACTGGCCATACCAACTTTTTATTTATTTATTTATTGTTTTATCTCCGGCATTGTGACAAATGTAATTGAAATTTGTCACACCCCAACCTACGGCAAAAATGCCGGGGCGTGAGCTGATTGTCACAGCTCTCAAGGTTGCTATCATGCAATATTATAAATTTCAATATCTATTTAATAGATTCAAATACAATAAATATTCAATACAATATCCAAAATCAAACAAACACATATCATGGATCAAAAGTCTTGTTTATTTCTCTATCTTTATTCCTAAGTGATCTTCCAAAACTTAGAACTAACTTCAGGTCACACGATGACCTGCATATACGTTAAAAATAAAATAGTTTTGTCAACACAATGTTAAGTGAGCAACACACCAGTTTAAATGTTCATAAAGAAAATAAGTATTGGCAACAAGTTATTTGAGAATAACAAATTAACCAAATGAGCAGTATAACTGAGATGCCGAGAAGCACAAAGCCATAACGACTGGCATATGATCATACTATTCTGCGATTATGTTGGACCTCTCCGAATGCGAAAGCATATAAACACATAAACAAGTAAAGTATAAGTTGTTAACACATAAGACAAAGTTGTAGTTTTGTGTATAAGTATATATGAGAAATACAGTTTACGCATGCCCCCAAAACGTGGAAAACGAGTAAAATAGGGGAATGTGGTACTCACCTCGATAGACGAACAAAGGTGATTGAGATAATAAGAATGCGGGAAATCACACGTTGACAATAAAGCCTAAAAGGAACAAAGAGAAGTACGAATATGCTAAATACATGAACTAGATAGATTCATGAAAGCTCGATAAGTTAATATTAAATTAATATTATATCCCTTAAATATAAATATATAAAAATATTATATGAATAATTATTAGTTTGTTAATTCACTACTACAAAAAGAGGTATTTGCTACGGCCAATTTTATAGCAAATCCGTAGCAAAACATGGTTTGCTACGGGATTTGCCACGGATTTGGTCCGTGGGTACAAGTCTCGTAGCTAACTTATTTGCTACGAGTTTTTGCTACGGAATCGGAATTTTGCTATGATCTTAGATACCAAAATAAACATCGTTATTTTAGTTGCATTAGCTACAGATTTTGCTACAAAATTGTTGGCTACGGATTGTTAGCTACGAATTATTAGCTACAAAATTTTGCAACGTTTTTTTAGCTATGAACTTTTAGTTACGAAATTTTGCTACGATATATAACTACATAATTTTGCTATAGAATTTTTTAGCTACAGAAATTGCTACCGACTTCAGCAACGACTTTGGCTACGGGAATTGGCTATGGTTTTTGCTATGAAATTTAGCTACAAATTTGATTGAGTTTTGCTATGAATGTAGCTACATAGATTCCCATGCTTTCACAACAGATTTAACTACAATATTTTCTTAATATTCTTTCGAACTTTTCTCTATAAAAAATATATTCAAATTTTTGTACAATACCATACCAAAGATAAAAATAGCATAAAATATCCAAAATTACATACAATAAAAAACAAAATTTAGTTTTGCAATATCAACCCATATATGTAAAAATATTTCTAGCTGGTTTCATGATAACAGCTAAAGTTTCTCATTTATTTGAGCATATAATCTCTCATTTTCTTCAATTTTCTTCAACATAACATTTTTTTTCTGCTTTTCGTTCCAACCCGCTCTATATTCTCGTTCCAACTCAACTATCTTTTCGTTCCAACTCCGCTCTTTATCATGTGCAGCTCTACTAGGATTGAGCTCCCGAGACTCAACTCCACAATCACTGCGTCTCCATGCACCACAGAATCAACTACCAACATCATGAACACCACCGCTACCACAATTATCTTTACTACCATTCATAATGTATATACCGGCACCCTACGTACAAATAAAATTATAATATGTTAAAAAAATTAGCATTCGATGATATACAAATTGCATTATATTATATATATTAATATGAAAAATCAACATATATATATATCGGAAAACTATAAAACATAACTAAACAACGACATTTATAATTAGTCATACATTTAAATCGAACAAAAACAAACACACCTCGTGAAGTTGGAGCAACTCATAGAAAGTGCACCTGAAAAGCACAGTAAAACAAAAAAACCATGTGTCATTTTACTAATATTGAACCTTATGATGAGAGATCTAATATTTATGTTTGTGACTAAGAAAAACTTAAAAACAAATTATGTAAGTTGTCATATCCTATACAACGAATCAATATCAAAAGTCGTCGAGAAAGTAATAGCCAAACAAATAAATCGAAACCGTTATATCAAAAAAGGCATACAACATAATCAAAGAAACCCGTCAATTCAATAAGTTTATAAACAACAACAAAAAGTAAATGTAATAACTCACAATGCAACAAGTTTGACCCGATTACCTGTTGATGATTATAGTAATGTCACAAGTGAAAAGTAGTTCTAACATGTTTCATACATCATGTATTGGCCAAATAAACAAACATCTCATCACAAAACACATGAGCAGATTCAGAATTCACAAGACAGATTTTAGCATGCAAATGTGTGTTTTATTACCTTAGGAAATCATGAAAATAAATTATGAAAATTTTAAAACAGTAACAAAAATGGACTAGGTTTCTCAAACTATTTTTATTATAATTTTATCTTACATACAAAAACGAAAACAATTCAATCACTACAGATAGGTACAAAGAGTTCATCAGATTGCGTAACAAAACGTGTTGACTTGGTTAAGCCACAATACTAATCCAAATCAAGCAAGACCAATTGGATTAAAATCTTAACTCAAAAGGTGAAGTTCCAGAAGTAGAACAAGCCCATTTTGACTTTTCAAAAAAGAGTTATGATGTCGGAAATACAGACAAGATCTCGAATCCCAGCATCAGCTTTGACACATGTTTTTGTAAAATCATAAAAACCATTCAAAACTCGTCCAAAAATTACAAATAGTAACTTTCTGGAAACTAGACTCAAATTAGAACATCATGATAACAAGAAAAGATCTAAAAAAATAAATTATCATCGAGTTAGAGACCAAATAATAAACGAGAACAAATCTGTCAGTTAATTGCTGTCATCAAACCTCAAACCCTAACATGTTTATGTCATCTCTAAGGTTCTAATTCATCAATTAACATCATAATCATCCATATTACAAAGATTTAACATCTAAGTTTGTACAATAACTAATCAAAAACATGAAATCAATGCATAAAACTTACCATCTAGTTTTAGGAATGATGAGAATCACTCATATGCAACACCAATTGCAAGAATTGAAATTGCTTATGGTTTGTTGGTGGTTTGAGATCGTGAAAAGGGATGGAGGCAGAAGTATCGATTGTGGGAGGGGAACTAGGGTTGGGATTTTGTTTTAATGTTATTTTAATCATCATTTACAATAATAGTCCCTTATTAAACAAGTTTTGACTAAAATGAGCAATTTTAACACCAAGTTGGGTCATAACAAAACATTATGAATAAAATACTAAGGCAAGAAATAAAATATAGCCTCGTTGGTATTTTTGTTAAAGATATTTTATAAAAGCCGAACACGTACAACTTACACGTAATGGATTGTAATTTCATGAAATAAGCTATGAACTAAACACATAATCACTTGACATGTAATTCACATAGCTAAATTTATAAACATATGTTCGAGATATTATTTTCATATTTCACCAACATTCGGGGTCAGATTCACGTGATTCGGTAATTCCTGAATTACCGCTATGTGTATGTATGTGCAATAACCGGCACACTTAATTAATCCTAACTAAGTGAAACACATGAATGAATGTTTGAGATAATGGAGTTTGCATTAACGGCACTAAATCCTAAACATAAATGAGTAAGCCACAACAAATAACAAAATAATAATTAAAATAAAAAGGACAAAACACCGAACATTGTGGCGACGAACCAACGCGATTTCAGTCGGTATCAATAGTATCTGCAATAATGTTTATTTTGTGAGGTTTTAAATATTTATTTTCTGATTTTACTATGGATATTGCTACCGTTTTTTTGAAATCATTTATATAATACGTGTTTTCTAAAGTTTTCTGTGGATTTTACTACTGACTTTATGAAGTTATTTTCATAATACATATTTTCTCAAGTTTGGAATGGATTTTGCTACCAATTTTTGAAGTCGTTTACATAATACTTATTTTCTCATATTTGCTATGAGTTTTGCTACCGTCTTTATGGAATCATTTTTAAGATACTTATTTTTTAAAGTTTTTTACGGATTTTGCTAAGATTTTTTTTGCAACAAAATATTCGTAGCAAAATATGTCTCTAACTAATCCGTAGCTAATCGTAACAAAAATTGCGACCGATATTTTATGTAGCAAAAATCCACAGTAAATGCCATATAAATTAGTTTTTTCTATTATAGAATTAACGGTTCTTGTTCGTTACGCAGTTATGGTAAAAATGATATATTTCTTTTTAAAGCATTCTAACCTATTTTTTTTATCATTTTATCACTAAGCATGTCAACTTGTTTTAAAGTATTCAAACGCAGGTTTACAATAATAGTTGTTGACAAAGGTCTATGTTATTTTGCTACGTTACAGATTTCGGAAAATTAGTTTTAAATTTGTTTTCTTTTCCTACCATTTTGAAATGAATTTTATGTTACTTTTTTTATTTTCCCAAATTTGCTACGAATTTTACTAAACTTTTTGTTATAAAGTTTTAAATATTAATTTTTTTATTTTGCTACGCATTTTTGATACCGGTCTTTTTGGAATCATTTTTGTGATACTTATTTTCACAAATTTGCTATGGATTTTGCTACCAATTTTTAAGATTTCAGTTTTTATAATACTTATTTCTCAAGTTTGCTACGGATTTTGCTACCGATTTTATGAACTAATTTTTATAATATTTATTATCTCAAGTTTGCTACGGATTTTGCTACGAGTGTTTTCTTGCAACGTAATATTCGTAGCAATATCGTAGCAAAATGTGTCCCTAGCTAATTTGTAGCTAATTCGTAGCAAAAATTGCTACCGATTTTTTTTCGTAGCAAAAAATCGGTGGCAAATACCTCTTTATGTAGTAGTGATTGTACATAAAGTATATAAAAATAAATCAAATATTTAAAAATAAATATTGTTAGTTTGTTATATTATAAATATATTTATAATTAAAGTTTGCTTATAATATATATATTAAAACATAAACATTAGTTACGGACGGAAGTTGTGAGAAAACACAAGCTTTATAGGGTTGGTTCTTAATAAAATAGCTTTTTTTATTATTAATATTTATAATATACTTAATAAAATGTTTAAAATAAAAATCACAAATAATACTGAAAAATCAGGGTGGCAGTGTCTCGAACCCGCGACCTGTTCCCCATAAGTTATATGAACTAACCAGCTGGTCTTAACTAGTACATGCAATATAACCCAGATCTGGAAATTTATAAACAGACTCAGTTCAAGCAGCTTTTGAATATAAACCCTAACAATCAATTTGATTAATCCCATTACAATTAATCAAATTAATCATAGGTCTTTTGTTAAGCTTGTTAACATGATCAAATCCATGTATAACAATTACCTTAACTCGCTTTGATTGATGGTGAACGAGATCCAACATATGCCGGCCAGAAAAATTAATACAATTAAAGATAGAGTTATGGTTGGCGATGGTGAGAAGATGCTGAGTGTGAATTTAATTGTGATTATATGCTCGTTTATATATAAAATAGATTTTAGGGTTACGGTTTTGATAATACGGGATAACGATGAACTATTTGCATCTAATTAACACGTTTTCATCGTTTATTAGACCGTGGATGAGATTATTATGATAACTACGTGATTAAGATAACAAATTTCAAAGTTCAAATTGGGTTTCGGGTTGCGAAATGGATGAAACGGGTCGGATTCAAAGGTTTGGTTAATGGATACCCAGATGTAACGTATGGGTTATAACATGATTTACAGTTTAAGTCCCTGGTGTTTGAGGATGGTAACAAAATGGATAAAAGATTTTATTTTGGGTTATTGTTGCCAAAGTAAGAAAGTTATAGTTTATAATATATAATTACTTAAATAATAATTAATTTTCTTGATAAATGCAGTATAGTTTTCCAAACATTGAAATGGGTCGGGTTTCATTTAAAGATGTAGTTTTCGAAAGTCCGAGTTGTTACAAAATCGACCGAACTCGCGTTGACTCACCGTTGTAGCGCTTTAGACCGAAAACACTCAGGTTTTACAAAGGCCCGGGTTTTACCGACTCTCCGCTGCAACACCAGATTTTTATTGACAGAATAAACGTTGTTTTAAATATTTAAATTTTTTATATATTAGTTTGACGAATTTATTTTTTGGGTTTAATTCTAGTACTGTTACGAACATAACTGATACCGATCAAATACGTGTCTACTCACCGCCTCATCGCTCGGGTTTTTACCATTTACCGACCGAATAAATGTTCTAAATATATGCTTTACATGTTAATTTGACGATTTTAATTTTTGGGATTTAACACTTAGGTTTTACCAAGTTTGTTTATACCGTAACCAATGTAACATATACTAACTGAATTGGAATCCACTCGACGTCGTAATGCTCATGTTTTACCTACTCCTGAGTTTTATTTACCGAATAAACACCGTTTTAAGTATTTTATATGCTAGTTCGACAAATTTACTTTTTGGGTTTAATGATGGTATTGTTACGAACTTAATTGATACCAACTGAATTCACATTGATGCACTGCTGAAACGCGGCAGGTACGACAACAGATCCCAGCTAGTTACAAATAAAACTGAACTAAAATAAATCTTATTTATTTTTATTAAGATACAAGTTAGACAAAAAAATCTTTAAAAAAAATAGCATAGTGATAAATAGGTTAAAACGGAGTGTATGAAGAAGCTCATTTCTCCGGTTCAAGGATATAATTGGTCGTGATGTCAACCTGATTGTAAATTATATTTCATATCCAGTCTAATATCTATTGGTCATTGGGAACTTGATTTCTTATTACCCGTTGGGTTTATGGGTTAATTTTGTCGCAAGTTTGGAATTCACCATTTAACTACTGACGTGGTTAAAAAGTATACCCATTGAAATTTTCATGATATGAACCCGATCTTAACTGAATTACTATATAAAGTACATTAACCCTAACAAATCCCTATTTTAAATGATTTCATGTTTAGTTGAGTAATACAATTTTAATGTTATTATTATGGTAAGGTTTAAACCTTGAACATTTCAAAACTGATCAAGTATCAATTTAGACATGGAAATTGCACATTTGGGTAACCTGATCTTGTAGTGATGAACATTAGTGGCATCTACTTGATAACCTTGCCCTAGAGTACAACACTCCTGTATGAAAATTGCCTTTATCATTAACAAAAACATTTTAGTTAGGAAATTCATTCTTATATGTTGAGAGCAAAACTTTAGTTTCCAACCCTCTTTACATTTTTATGGGTATTAAATTCGTGTTTTATTTTTTTTAAATTGTATAAATGGAATCTATCTAGCATGTAGCAAAATAATTAATAATCGACTGGACTGTGTGCAGGCAAACGTGCTTCGGGTGGCTGTGCAAATACAGTACTTCAGAGAGTATCAACAAAGAATAAGTAAAATAGTAGGTGAAAAACAAGCAAGGGAGCTTGTAAACAAAGGTTTGGTCCTCGTATCACTAGGTGGCAATGATTTTGTGAACAACTATTATTTGACTAGTTTCTCCGCAAGGCGCCAACAATATAATCTTCCTGATTATGTTTCCCTCCTCATATCGGAGTATCGCAAGATTATGATGGTAAGCTTTTATATATTCATTAATTAGTTTAAAAGGATCATATGCAATGTGCATGTCAAAACCACTAAATGTTTTTCATAGTTATTTTATTTACGATATTCACTACTGAATTAAATGCTTTTAACATCTTGCATTAAGCTATTAAATATATATATATTTAGAATTGTAAATTGTAGATGTTTGAATAGAAAACATTAAATTCAAATGATCAACTTTGATTCAAATTATAGAATAACTTATTCTAAATTTTAATCTTTCTGTTTATATTGTATTCTTTTACTTCTATAAAATAGTGAAAATATGTTTTTCTTGGTATATTTAATGAAAGAAGGTAATGTGTATAGGACAAACACTTATAACCAGTCAGCACTCCAGTCATGCTTACATAGTTATACTACTCTTTTTTTCTCTATTGTGTTAGTAATCACACTACTGTTAAAAAAAATTAATTTTATATAAATATAGAAGCAATATAATTCATTATTTTTTTATCAAAACATCTATCTATCTTAATCTATATATATATATATATATATATATATATATATAATGGATCTTGCGAGAAGTGATATTACAGCGAGAAGTGCGAGAAGTTAATGTATAACTCCATTAATTCCTAATTTGACTCCCTTTCATATGATGTTACATACATATATGTAGGTTGATTGTATTTATGTCTTAATTACACATTCAAACCTACCTACAAACATATAAATGTACCGAGCCACATTCAAATATATGTACCTACACACATACAAACATACATACACATATACGAACATACGTACACATATACAAACATACGTACCTACACACATACATATGCACCTACACAACGCACCTACACATAAGAAATGGAGTGAAACTAGTGATTAATGGAGTTACACCTTCACTTCTCGAACTTCTCGCTGTAAAAAAAACTTCTGAAATGATCCAATACCTATATATATATATATATAAACGAAACCTCTCTATTTTCTCTCAAGCCACCAGATTGTTTAATTTGTAAATGGTGGTTTCTCATGCATTTGACCCGAATTCACAGGTATGGGTCTCATCAAACCCAGATAGCCATTAAACGTGTTATAAAAAGTCTCACCAAATATTTGCCATAAAAATCTTATAAAATAGGGATAAAATATAATTAATATCCAGTTTTCTTTAAAAAAAATATATTATTTATAATTATGAAACAATTTTAGAGTAAAAAAATATAAGCGGGTCATGGGTCTCATATAACCCATATAGCTTTTAAACGGGTTATAACATCTCATTTATTTGTGAAACCCTTTCATCATCAAACCGTAAGTATATTATTAATTTTCTTACAATAAATAAAATGAAAGTACAATAAAAATATATTAATATTAGAAACATAAAATGTAAACAAACCTCGTAATCAAACATTAATTTAATTTCTCAATATAGATTTAGTTACACGATTCTTTTTTCTTTTAAGTTTAACTTATAATATCACAAAATAAGATCCAAATTATGACAAATGAATATAAACTAATAAATATAAAAATTAAGTAGATAATTTATTCAACGTTTCATTAAAAAATGAACAAACCCAACATAAATTAATCAAAGTAGTTTCAAGTATAGTATTAACTTTTCATAATAAATAAACTAAAAAAATCACAATATTAGAAACGGAAATTTTAAACAATCCCCTATAATACGGGGGACAAAAACTAGTAATATATATAAACAAATCATTTAAAAGCTCTCTGGTTGATCCTCACCTTCTATCAAGCCACCAGATTGCATTATTTGTAAATAGAGGCTTTTTGTGCATTTGATCCGAATTCACGAGTATGGGTCTTACCAAACCCATATAGTCCTTAAACGGGTTATAACATCTCATTAACTTAAAAATTAATCTCACAAAATTATTGATGTGAAAATCTTATAAAATAGGAATATACTAAAAATTAATATATGATTTTTTAAAAAAAAGATATTATTTATAATTAAAAAACAATCTTATTGTAAAGAAAATAAGCGGGTCTTAGGTCTCATCAAACACATCATCATCATCATCATCATCGTACTTAGTATATCCCACCAATAGCAAAACTATGGTAGGGTGGTAAGATGTAGACAACCTTACATCTACCCCATAGGGATAGAGAGACTGGGTCTCATCAAACACATACAACTTTTAAACTGAGTTATAACATCTTAGTTATTTGTGGAACCCTTTTATCATCAAACTCTAAGTATATATTATTAACTTCCTTACAATAGATAAAATTAAACTCCAAAAAAATACATAAATATTAAAAACGAATAATGCAAAACAACCCTGTAATACGAGAGATAAAAACTAGTTTAACTAATATATATACAAAAGTCTTTTTATTTACCGAATATTGTTGAAAAGCACAAACTAAATATATTTTTGGAATTACTACATGTTTAGAGTAAAAGTAACTGAAATGAAAAATAAAAGTTCAATCAACCAACAATCCATATTTACTTGAAACAGACAATTAAAATTTAGATAACATAAAATAATAATAACATATATGTGGAGGTCTTGCCAACATTAGAGAGGTTTATTATTTATTTTGTTACCACTTTCACTTAATATATTCTAGAATATATATTTTTTTATTGTTTTACAATAACCTTAAACACCCAGATTAGAATGCAATATACTCTACTTATCAATGATCATAACAGTAAATGCTTAACAGAATTAATGCTAGATCGAACATGTTAAATTAGTATGTGTGTCAAACGACATACGTATTACATATATATTGATTTATTCTGTGTTAGAAAATATTTAGAGACCTTACTGATTATGATAGAGACGGTACGGTTAAAACTAACAATCACTTTTAACAGAATTTGTATGAGAGTGGAGTTAGAAGGGTAATTCTAATGGGTACTGGATCACTGGGCTGTGCACCAGCAGAGATGGCTCTACACAGTTCAAATGGTGAATGTGCCGGCGAGCTTCAGGCTGCATCAGAGTTGTTTGAACCACAACTTGTCCAATTGGTTCAAGAGGTTAATGCTAAACTTGGCGATCATGTTTTCATCGCAGCCAACACCAAACTGATGCATAATAATATCATCACCAATCCTCAAGCATTTGGTAATTAAGAACGTCGTGACATTTTTATCTTAACTAATTGTTATTCAGTTTTAATCTACTTTTTTGATCGTTTAATTGATTATGCATGCAGGATTTGAAAACTCAAATACAGCATGTTGTGGACAAGGACCGTTCAACGGCTTGGGCTTATGCACTCCGTGGTCGATGTTGTGTGACAACAGAGACAAGTTTGTCTTTTGGGATGCCTTCCACCCGACAAAAAGAGCGAGTAGATATATCGTGGAACAGATGATGAATGGTGCTGACGAGTACATGAGACCCATGAACATAAGCACCATAATGCATCTAGACTCCAACATGTAATATATATGTTGATTTGAAGCTCATATGCATCTTCTTGAAAGCTACAATTGTTGTGAGTTTAAATCTATGGTCAATTAAATGAATTAGCTTGGATGTGCTTTCTTGGATTATTCTAAGTGTAGACGGTGTAGCAGTCGGGATTAGAAACTGTGAAATCGCCCAAACCGCTCATCAGTTTGGTTTTGCTGCTGGTTTTTACTTTAGCTTTAGGTCGCCTGGTTCCAAAATTTTAAAACCGCAATGAAGGTTTGCAGAGCCGTCTTCGATAATTTAAATGCCTTGGACAAGCCGAAATAAAAAGACCCGTAGGTCCTAACGAGTAATGAAATAAAAAGGCCCGTAGGCTCAATATCTCAAATGGTTTATGGGTAAAAAAATGATTGGACCCAATATCTAATAAGAGGATTAAGATTTATACATATTTTATAATTTTTTTAATCTATATCTTATATTAGTTTTATTTATAATTAAATTGTGGTAAGTCATAACAATAACTTATTATACATCATCTTCATATGCTTTATTAATTGGTTAATCTAATTAAAATGGGTAGTCAAGAATAAATTGTGATTAAGAACTTAATATAAAAATTGTAAGTTATTTTTTGTTTATAAATTTTATTTAATTTGGAAAAAACTTAGACTCTCATGGCTATTGATATTGTTTGGGAAGAAACAACTTATGAAAGAGTTGTTGAAACAACTGATGACACAATTGTTGATATAACTAAAAAGGTAGAACCGGAATTGAATGTGCGAGCTGATGCTTACATTAAAAATTGATCCAACAACTGAGAATACACTAATGTTAAAACTATCAAGGGAGGCTCGGAGGGTGTGCGAGCCATACCATCGGTCAGGACACAAAATTTTTGGGGACACAAACTTTTTTTATACATAATACATATATATGTTTTTTGGTGTTAAAAATAAGGTTATTTGCAATGGTTTATGAGATAATGACATGCTCATAATGGTTTCTGCTTATAATAAGTCGGTCGATAAAAGTTTTATCCATGTACGCTAGCGAATAAAAACTTTTCGTTAAGGCCTACGAGCCTTTTTATTTTGACTCGGTCGAGGTATTTTAAATTCTCGAAGACGACCCTGAAAACTGCCTTAATTGTTGCATCTTCATAAGTATCACCATAGGAACTTGAGAAATTATGCACTTAAAATGAGGTTTTTGTTAATATAAAACAAGCAAATATCAGTTTAACATATCAAGTTGCAGAACTTGATAAAATTCTTGAAAAATCTAAACATGAGTATGAAAATAAACTCAAAGAAAAAGATCAAGAAGTTTTGAAACATGATGCCCTAAATAAAGATGCACGACTTGAAGCTTTGTTGAGAAATTGTCAAGTATAACAAAACTCTTGTGTCAACTCAAGTCAATTATCAAAAATGGGATGACTCTTGGAATGGGTTTCAAATGTTACTCAACAAGCAATTAAAGAGTATTGTAAAACTTGGGATTGGTATTGTAGAAGTAGGGTCACAACCCCACCCGCAAGACGTTAAGGGCTACCAACGGAAAACAGGCAATGCCGGCTAGATGTGGAACAAAGAAAGTCGTCAGCGGGCTGATTAACAAATCGCACTCGGGCTGATAAACAAATCGCCTGCGGAAGGACTCTTACCAAAATATAACCCAGACATGATGTATGGGCCGAAGACTTGTCACCCACAAAAGAGACATATCGTACGATAGGCAAAGTCTTAGCCAATCACAGTCCAAGATTCCCCAAAGGATCACGATGGCACGATGACACATGTCTCTGTACACCAGCTGGTCCACCCAACACAAACCTTAAACATGCTCAGTCATAAGAATAGAAGGTTCAATTGAAGGTGATAGTTGGTCCATCCTTCTCAACCTCTCCGGCTATAAATACCCCTTCCATACCGACGGTAAAAGAATCCACACTCTATTGTTCAAAACAATTACTCTTTTACTATCAACACTGGGTTGTTACGAGAAACACCCCCCCCCCCCCAACGTTCCCCTTCTCGTAACGAGCTCACTGTGTTCTGTTTTTGCAGGATAGATCAATATTGATTCACGAAGATAAGATTGCAGTAAACCACCTGGTTGAGATATTGAATTAACCTGACGAGGTTTAAACTAGTGTTTCTTCATTGGCGCTATCCATTTTAGCTAGAACAAGCAATACTTCAAGTTATTAAGAAATATTCGATCGTTATGAGCTCCGTTCAACCTCCCCCGTGCACCCCGTCTTCGTCAAACCAGCTGGAAAAAATCACATGCGGTCCCAACCAAGTAGAGGAAAGACGAAATAACGTGGTTAATTAAAATGACGAAGATTTCATCGAAGTTGAGCATCCGCAAGAACAAGACCAATAGTTCGCTTTGAGGATGCTCGGTTTTGTCACTTCAAAAGGCAATCTAAGTCAGCAAACCTCGAAGAAGATCCGGTAGCCATCTCAAGCATGAACAGGAACAACAAAGAGGGCAAGGACAACAGGTAACATCTAGAATCCTAACTTATCCCTAAGATGAGCATGAGGGCGGATGATCCTCGAGTGATGAAGGACCCCAATCCCGCCGCCGTGTCTAGGATACCGACTTAAGTCCTAAATCGAAGACCCGCGAAAGTGGAAGATGTTGAGATCAGAAAGGTCAGGCCAAAGGCCAAAGGGCGAGTCAAGGCAAAATCCGCGAACACACTTACTTTTAGAGTCGTGAAACCCATCAGGCAAACAACCCCGTTAAAGATTTAAGCCTCCACGGAGGCAGTGGAAGCGATCATAGCGATAGTGATACGTACAGTTGCCTCCACGGAAGCCAAAGCAGCATAAAACGTCAAGTAAATTATTACTCTGATGCAGACGTTGACATCATCAAACCGTATAGGCCCAAAGCCTTCGCGGAAAAGTCAAAGTTCATAACAAGAATCGCGGAAGCTACTCTCCCGTCAAATACAAAATTGTTAACCTCGATAGGGAAGTATGACGGTATAACAGACCCGAGTGAGAACTTACAAAGTTTTATAGCGGCGACGGCGTGGCGGGGTGGACCTTAACGGTATCGTGTCACATGTTCGTGTTGACTCTTCATGGAGCGGCCAGTGAAAGGTTCGAAAGCCTCCTAGAGGGTTAGATTAATGGCTTTTAAGACTTAAAAGCAAATATCTTGTAGCAGTTTAGCCAACTA
Organism: Bidens hawaiensis; assembly: GCF_021521415.1. Taxonomy (NCBI): domain Eukaryota; kingdom Viridiplantae; phylum Streptophyta; class Magnoliopsida; order Asterales; family Asteraceae; genus Bidens; species Bidens hawaiensis. The sequence goes on along the minus strand of NW_027496892.1, from coordinate 107,162 downwards.
AGAAGACATAAGATAGACATTGTAGATATATTAACAGTTGTTAGCAGTAGGGATGAGCATTTTGTTCCAGATACCCGTACATGTACATGTACCTATACCGATTTAGCCTATTTGGTACGGGTATTGGTACTCATTTTTGTTGAACTTCAGTACATGTACAATCGGGTACAGTACGTGTACATTTGGTATTTTGTACCTGTTTGGAATATGTCACACCCCAACCTACGGCGGGAATATTGGGGCGTGAGCTGATTGTCACAACTCTCAAGGTATTATTATGCAATATTAAAAGTGTCAATATCTATTAAATTTTATTAAATAGTCAAGTACATAAAACTCATAAATAAACAAGTAAAATAAAGATCCAAAATTTAATTCTTGTATCTTCTTCTCTAACATGCATCCTAAGTTGCTTCAAACAATCTTGATAATCACGTCACACGATAACCTGCATATGCATTAAAAATACAAATAAGTTTTGTCACACTAGATTGAGTGAGTAAAAACACCAGTTTAAGACACAACAATAATAATATATAATAAATAAAGAAAGATGGAAACTGTTCCTGTAAGAATAAATATTTAAGCCATATCACATAAACAATCAATTAAACCATAAAGAAAGGCCTCAACCAATCCATATAAATGGACATTGGTTACCAAGCAAGGACTAAACCGTTGCCATAAAAATGGACATCGGTTGCCGAAGTAAGCAAACAACGTTCAAATAAAGCAAGTAACCAAATAGCAAGTTAAGCATAAATCGATATACACACCAGGATTAACAGTTGTGGTTTTGAATACTAGATAATAGTTAAATATATAAGATACGCACATGTCCCAAAAAAAAGGTTAAAAATAAGTAAAATAGGGGAGTGATTACTCACCTGATAAGAGGAACGGAACTGAAATGATGTGCGAGAATGATGAACCCTTCGGGATGCACCGACAAGGATTTCTAATTAATGATATAATATTAATTAATTGCAAATTATATAATTCATATAAAGAGTTTTAGGGTTTCGATGGATTCAAGTTTGGTTGTGATTAGAACGTTATTGATTAAACGATTGATTCCCATAATAATTATTATTGCAAAGATTAATATTATTGATTACCATTTCTTTATTATAGTCGTTATTTTTAATATTTATAGAATTACCTTTGTTCACTTGATATGATAAATATATACTCAAAATTGTAAACTAATAATTTAGATAACTAAAGTTGATATATAAAATATACTTTTAATTATCCAAAATTAATAAAATACAAGTATATAAATAAATTATCATAATAATAGGTAATTATTTAGTTATAATATGTAATAATATATAAATAAATATTTTGTTTAAATCTTTTAATACAAATCTATTTAATTCGTTCAGTATATATAATATATATGTTTATATAAAAGAAATATGAGCAATTTTATAAAACGTTAAATGACGAGAAACATGGATTAAAGTGTCAGGTTTTAAATAAATAAAGAGGATATAATGCATACATGTATATATATATATATATATATTTATATATGCGTAACGAAAGTTTTTAACGAGCTTTTGATAAACGACGTAACTTAATGATGTCGGTTTTTATAAGAGATTGTTTATTTAATATATAAAAATATTTATAATAACTTAATAAATTATCCAACCCATTAAAAGAACAACAAATAAAAACAAAAAATATCCAAACCGCATCAAGGGGGGTTCGAACCAGCACCCTTGGCCGGTTCATTAAATTAAACCCACAACAAACCACCATGTGCACTGGGGTTCTTGGTTGTATTCAAACGCAAACAAAATCACAAATACAGTTGGCCCAAGTTCCCCCAAATAACTATAAACCCTAACCCTTCAATCGTTCCAATCTGATAATCGATAATCCAATTAATTTTAGGGTTAATGTTAACAGCTTAGATACGAACGTAATACATATATTAATTACCTTGTACAGTAACGAATTGAAGGTAAACGCGAATGTTATGAGCCGGCTATATAGGTTGACGAACAGACCATCAAACATCAACTTTAACAAAATTGATTATGGGGGAAATATATGCGCTAATATGAGGATCGTGCAGACGAATGTAATTGTGTTATAATGAACTCTAAGGTAGAATACCCAAAAACGACATGGACGGTTTGTATGTTATGCAATTCGCATCATCTTGATCTTGTTTTCCTAATTTGTTACGTCGGTTAGGCCGCAATAGGTATACCGAATAATAATCATATATCAATTCCAAGATTAGAACGAGTATTATGCTACAAGAAAACTAAACGGGTCTTCGGGTTGGGTAAAAACGGGTTTGGATCATATATGGGTTACGGGTTAAAGGAGGTTAATATAATTTATATACAGTTTTGCAATTTAGTCCCTTGGGTTATGGTGTGGATACATAATAAGTAAAATATTAAGTTTAGGGGTAAATTTATATATAATTGAAAGTTATATTTGAAAGTTATAATGCCCCCCTGATAGAAGGCGGTTTTTGAATGCTTACAAGGTCCTCATGCCCAAGATTTTCTGACCGTTATCCCGATTGATGGCTTGGGCCAAAGCATGTATGCGGTCGAGTATAGGGCCATTCTTAAGTACCGTTTGATGGTCCCAATGTACCCAGAAGACGAAACATGTCCGATCTGCCGTAAGGCCTGCCTGGATAAATTCGGAGAGCATGCGGTTCATTGTAAGGAGATGCCTGGGTTCAAATACCGACATTATTGGGTGCGGGACGTTCTTTGGGACATCTTAAGGCAAGCTGGGATATCAGCTAAAAAGGAAGCCCCCGTAAACTTCCTTACAGACCCCACGGAAGGGAGATCCACTCTACGACCGGCAGATTTGCTCGTCTTTGGTTGGGCCGGGGGAAAACACGCTTGTGTTGACCTCACAGGGGTATCTCCCTTAGCTGGTTTGAGGGATAATGGGTTTGTAGCTGGGCAAGCAATGAAAAGGGCTGAAACGAAGAAGGTGGAGAAACATGCTAAAGCCTGCGAAGAGAACCAACATGTTTTTGTCCCTCTGGCTTTTGATACATTTGGCTCCTTGGCACCGGAAGCTATCCGTTTTCTAACCAGGGTCCAACAGGTTGTGCATAGCAATGTGTCGACTCCAAAGGGGCAGGGGTATGTCTTTAGCAGGTTAGGGTTTGCAATTCAGAAAGGGGTGGCGGCGCAGGTTGTTGCCCGCCTACCTGCTATATTGATGTAATATCTATGTTTCTACATATTGGAACCCAATTTTTGACACATCTAAATAAAGAAAATTGATATGTTTATATAATAACAATAATAATAAAATACTATTAGCTCGAAATATGTGATGCGTTGTTGAATAAAAATTTCCCGAAAACGAAAATAGTATACGAATATATAAAACAAAAACCCTTATATAACGAATATATAACGAATGTGTATAATGAATATATAACGAATATATAACGAATGGTCATTCATTCGTTCATTCTACACAACCTTCACAACTCTTTGTCCCCAACCAACCCTTATATTGATTTTTTCCCTAAAACATTTTGAGTGTGATTATCATCATTTGTTCATCATCGGTTAGGTATTGGACTTAACATTTAAAATTAGAACAGATTGTAAATGATCATCTTGACTATTAGCGATAAAACCCTAACCGGACTTAACGTGACTAGTTAACAATTCAAATGTCTATTAAAATCAGTTTAGACGTATAAATAGATTATCGATATCATATCAATTGTGAAATGGTCTATGTTGATGTTTAAAAAATTGATTAATGGCTAATTGGTATTTTGAATATATGGTTATACGTTCATGTGTTCATTCAATAGGGTTAATGAACCATTCACTGGTGTTTAAAACCCTATACGCTACTGGGTAGGAGTATGTGGCATTATTTTTTTAATGATTCAGCGAATGGTCTCATTAGTTAACTATGTGTTAAATGTTAACGTATGAACAAGTTTTGATCAAGTGTTAACGTATAGGGTCATACGTTAATGAAATTAAGGGAATGGAAGTCCATTCATTGTTAAATGAGGCGTATGATTCTATATGTTTTCACTAAGCGAATGAACCCTTTTGCTTGTCAGAATTGCAAGCGAATGATGGTAGTTTGGTCAGTTTTTTAACTTGTTCAAATGCTAATGTTTTTCATTGTGCAGAAATGACTGACCGGGTGGAAAATATTGTAAATGATGTTCAAAAGGCAGATGAGGTTCATGAAGCACATATTGTTCAAGAACAATAAATACAAGCTAATGAACAAGTTGTTGAACAACAAGCAGAGGTTCAACTTGTTTCAAATCCGAATCACAATAGTTGTTGAACAACAAGCAGAGTTTCAACTTGTTTCAAATCCGAATCACAATATAGTTGCTTTCTTGGGCTATAATTACTCAGATCACGAGCATTTTGATGGGATCATTCATTCATGAGATGTTCAAGATTTATCGTGCTATTTTAACAAATTTGCCAGCTTATTACAGTATTATACGTCCTTTTTGGAACACAACAAAATATGGGGAAGCAACACGAAGCATCAAGGAAACTATTCAGGGAAATGATATTGTGACAACAACCCAGACAATCAGAGAATGCCTAGTGTTCAAAGATACTAATGCTCATGTCTACTGTTTTGATGGGGATTTGATCAAGGGGTTATTTGAAAGAATCTACTACAAAGGGAACCTCAATGAATCTCAATACAACAAAGCTTATCGGAGTGTTCAGTACAAGTATCTTATGCGTCTTCTTATTCATTGTCTTGGAGGGAGAAGAGCTAGTTTTGGCAAATGTAGAAATATTTGCAATTAGCAATGATGGCTAGTATTCTCAACAAGCCATAGGTTTTTGATATACCCGCGATTCTTACAGATTATTACTAATCGTTTGATGCCTAATTTGCCAAAGGATCATACTGCATTAAATGACGTAATATGATGCATTCAGTTACAGTAGACACGATGAAAAGAATGTTGATTTATCGTAAGCAAGATGAGAATGAGAGGCCGAAATTTAAGAGATTGATCGGTAACCTTGGTAATCTTGTTAGTTGCTACATCCTGATGATCAATGGCGTAATGATGATTTGAAATTCTTATATTAATGAAACCGGTGATGATGATGATGATGATGATTATAATGATGGTGGAAATGAAGGTGGTCCTATATGAAGCGTGCTAGTAGAAGAGATAAGGGAAACAATGTGATGATTGAGAAACCTGCCAAGGCTAAGTCTAAGAAGAGACATAAAAGTGTTATTATTTTTGAGAACCAATATTTTTCTGTGCCCAATGTTCGTCCTGTAGTTCCCAAGCCAGCTAAAAAGAGACAAAGGCTAACAAAAAGTGTAACAACTTCTGAGCAAGCCACTCCTGTTCTTACTTTGGTTGAGACTACATGGTTAGCCCTTGCTTCTATTTTATTCCTCACATGTCTCTACAATTTGTTTCCTCAAAGATTTCTGCTACAACATATGTTCCTGAGATGATTATGTCTGAAGCTACGATTGTGACAGCTACATCTAGTTCGCCATTTGCAACAACTGTTGGTTCTAGTGAGTCAAGTTCTTTTTTAAATGTGCATTATTCTTCGTCTAGAAAGACGATGATGGAGAATATCAAGTTGGAAAGACAACAAGAAGTCATAAGGTTTGAACTACTTGAAGGACCATTTCAGCCAGCTCATGTGAATTTTGCTTCTTTACCAGTTCAAAAACGACTATTATACCTGTTGAATGTTATGCATCTACAAGCGACAGATGAATAATGGTCATCAACGTATGGATGAAATGAAGCAATAAGAAATCACGATGATCAAATGTTTAAAGTATCTATACAAAGAGACCATTGAACTTAAGAAAACAATTGCTTCTCATGGGGAGAAGATAGTTGAACAAGGTGAACTAATTCTCCAACTCTAGTGTCGAAAATACGAACCACGAAAGTTGAAGAATACAGATGATGATGACAGTGATCCTGATCCATTATATTTCTTTGATAAGCAACCATTTTCTTCTGAAGCTGCTACATCTGCTCAGGGGAGTCATTAGGTCAAGAGATTACAATTCCACAAGAATATGTAGAACCCCTTCCATTTGAAACTTTAAAAGTCAAAACTATTATGCATGCCAATGAATGTGGTGTAATTCAAAGCCAAGTGAATGCAAATGAGATTGAAGAAGGTGAGTTTGTTAGTCACTGATAATGAACAAACTGCAATGTTGTTTGAGATTAATGAGAAAGATTTGGAGAATATGATGAGAGAGAAGGATGTTGAAGTAGAAGATTTTTTTAATAAGTCTGAAAAATGTGAAGATTCCTTCTGATAAAACTTACTATGATGAAGTTAAAATAGAATATGTGACGGCTGAGGAACATCTAGAGATTTATACAAACAATGACAACGGTGAAGGAATACCTTTATTTACTAATGATATTTTTAAAGAGGCTGAAGAGAAGATAGAGAATGAGATTCTTGATGAAACTGAGAAGGAGTTTGTGCCATCTGCTGGGAAGACAACTGATTCTTTTGGTAATTTATTTGATTATGATTAAAAGAAGTTTAGCAGCTGGCTTGAGAATGTGAGAAAAGTTCAATAGAAATATTATGTGTAAGCCAAAGCCAAGTTGTCCGAGAACCAGAAATCCGAGTACCTGAATGCGAAGACTGCTTAAGGTGACATAGTTTCTTGGATGTATGACCCAGAGCTCAAAGTTTTATTGTGAAGTGGGAGAAGGGAATTCAGTATTTTAAAAAGTTCACTAATATTCTGACTACGCCTCGGTGTGATGTTAGAACTTTGGCCTACCAACCATTCATAAATGGAGGATGTTCAATTATTGAGATGGTTTCCCAATCACATATACCTACCAGGCATACCATCCTCAAAGAAACGGATCCTCATACATGATTTTTGAAGATTATTCTTAATGCCAATCTGCCTCGAGTTATGAAGAAAATTCCCTTGAAGATCACGCCTCATGATTTTTACAAGGAGTACAATAGGTCTTATTTTGATGAAAAGACTAGTGAAACCGTGATTGCGTTGGATTCAGGTGTGAACATAAAATTCATTCTTGTGATTGATTAGATGTGGCTTATCAATCTGTTAAAGAAGTATATCCAAATTCTGTATAACAATCTGATCAGGTGAACACATAGCCGGTATAACGAGTTGGCTTTGCAATTCCAGCGGGTTGTCCTTGTTTGTTTTGTCTTTGGAATTCATGCTGGTGGAACATGGAATACCGGGTGGAAGTGAAAGAAAAATTACAATGCATAATCCATGGGTGAGTTTGTTAATGCTTATTTATATGTCTTTTTCTTTGTAAATCGTTTAATTTGGTCTAGTTTTGTTGAGGGCATAATTGTAATATTCTATAGGCCATTCGCCTGGTTTGTAGTTGACTGAACTTAGTTTTTGGGTTTATAAGCTTGTTTGTAAGTGTATAGGACATTTTGGTAGCCATACGCCCGAGTTGTAGGTGTGTGTGCCGTTTCGTTTAGTTGATAGTCCATATGTTGAGTATGTTCAGCGTATGAGTATGAATGTTGGCGAATGAGGTGCCACTCGCTGGGGGATGTCATCGAATGGACTTGGTACCTATATAAACTATAACTTATGGTTAAAATAATAACCTATGCTTGATTCTTGATTCCATAACACACACCTTGACACGGTTAAACCTAATCAAGTTCAATTAACTACTCCATCCGTCCCATTAGAAGTGTCATAGTTTGAAAAACACAAAGTTTAAGATGGATTGAATGATTACTAATTTTTCTTAATAAACGAAAATAATGTCCATGAAAAGTGGGTCCATCAATATTGTTTATTAGTGTTAGTTGTGTGTGTTTAAGGGTAAATTTGGAAATTAGCTAATAAATTTTGAAAGTGGACATTTGTAATGGGACAAACAAAAAAGGAAATATGAAAACTTTTAATGGGACAGAGGGAGTATATCATAAGACTAGCTCCGTAACTATCGATCATGAATAAATTCGACGGTTCCTCAATTCTATTTTCTTCTTTAAGAACTACAAAATTCTTTTTTTTCTTTTCTTGATATACTTTAATTATTTTGAAAATACGAATTTAAGTTTGTATATACAAGAAAATATTAATGATATATATTAGTAATGAACAAAATCCTATTGATGTAGGCTAAATTATATATAAATATTATAAATATTTCATACACCTTTGAGTAGCTTTGGAGTAGTTTTTATTAATTCATATTTGAATTTAAATGGTTTCAAGATACAATAAGCTAAAACGAAGTAATTTTACTATCATGTCACCAAAGAGTAAAAAAAAATAGAGTTTATATATTAATATTGTTATTACTATATATTCTTTTTTAATAAATAATATATAAAAATAACAATACATATAAAAATATATAGTAAGCGTATAATAAGATTGTTTCAGGAGCAAAGACTTAAATTGGTGGCCAAGTATTTGGTACATTATTATTTGAAGTCTCATGTGATTATTTACTTCCCATCCGATAAGAATCCAAGGGGCCTAAAAAGAAATTAGTTAACTTGAAGGTTATGACATAAACAAAAAGGAAGTCCGTGGAGCTTTAGGGATGGAATAAAAAGGGAAAACTTCAACAATTAATTGGAGAGCTGGCTGCTAGGAGGTCATGGCTGCTAGGGGAGGAGGAGACTTGGAGCAGAAGAAAGTTTTGAGAAGGAGCATTTGATTCGTAAACATTCAGTTTTGATCTTTATTTTAATTTCTTTTCTAGGTACATGAGTTTTGCTACCGGAATTGATTTATTTTCTTTTATTATTATGAGTAGCTAAACATCTAAACTACCTAGGTTGAGATGAATATTGATTTTGTTTGACGGTGTATTTGGTTTTGATTGATCGCATGACGTATTATTATTGAAAAGCATTATTTAATTTAATCTTTGATGTGCTAAAATATTGTTTTTATATAATTATTGCTTGTGATTTCGCATATTACTTTGATTGATTGATTGTGTGTCGTTCGGTTAGGGTTATATGGTTAGGTCTTTGATGTACATAAAAATATACATCTTTTCGGCATCAAATAATCTCTAAAAACTACAATTTCTATCAAATAACATAGCATAAAAGGCTACTTATCATAATAAAATGTAATTGCTGGTGAAACCAAGCCCCAAACGAAGAAACAAGCGAAAAAATGAAGAAGAATAGAAGAAAACACAAGAAAAGCAAAGAAACACGCCCCCATGCCTCAAGAAACACGCCCCATGCTTTTGAACACCAGAAAAGACAAAAATCTACCAGAAAAGACAAAATGAATTTAGCACATGTCACTATAAAACACGGGGGCGTGCCTACGTAAGCACGGGATCGTGTTTCTCTCTCTAGATTGCCTATAAATAGTGGCTCATGTTGCACTCATTTAGTGTGCCTTAAAAAAAATTCTATCCAGTTTTCTCTTATGAAAACACACACTAACACTCACATAGAAGATTTAGTGAAGAGTTTGAAGGCTTGGAGGTCATCACCATCAACCATCATCATCATCATCATCATCATCATCATCATCATTAAAAAGGAAGATTCATCTACATTTGGTTAGATTGTTCCAAGTTAATCATGTATTTGTTATCATCATTCATCTTAATGTTTATCATCATGCTCATTATGAGCTAAACTCCTTTTACCATCTAAAATCTATGAAGAAGCTTTGTTTTACTTGATAATTATACAAAATATATGGTGTAGTCTAGTAAAATACATGGTTATATTACAATTATCTTTTTACGAGAAATGTTTCACCATCTTAACTCACTAATTCAAAGTTGGTGGTTGTCAATTCTATTGGCAATCGTTCATGATCGATTCATGTTCTTGGAAGATAGAAATACTTTGATACATTATCGAAACATGGATCCTTATATTGTACTTAGAAATGATGAGATATAAGTTATGATGTATTTCTTTAAGTCTTGGTAATCCGAAAATGGCTTTTCTTAGGATATCATACTAGTTAATCATTGTTTATAAGTGTATAAATTTTTAAGTTTCAACTTTTATCTTCCTTTTTATTTATTAAACTATATAATTTTACGGCTAGCCTACTTTTCACCTTTACTTGTCTTAGTTTACTCTAGCTTAATTAATTTAGACCTTAGTTTAGTTTAAAATAGCTTAGCCTAACTCATAGTTTAATTTAGACTAACTTTAGCTAACTTTTACTTTAGTTTTCATTTTGATTTAGTCCCATGTATGTCCTCTACTTTTGAGCCTGAGCTTGTTTCTCCAATTTCTGAACCGGAACGACTCTTTCGTCGACGAGCACATAAACAGACTACAGAAACCGCCGAAACAATCAAAGACGAATCAGTAGACGCCACCACATCAGGAGAAAATCAAACCGAAGAAATGATGGCGGCCCAGAACAATTAGCTGAACATGAGCCAGTATGCCAAGCCAACTCTCGAAGGCTATGGCAATGGAGTGGCTCCACCCGAAATCACCGAAAATTTCAAAATCAAATCAAGCACCTGTAAGGCCCCGTTACCGGTAGCCCTACTTTCATGTTGGATTTACTCATAAACGCAGTTCTAAATATCAGAGTTAATTAAAACATTCGCGGAATATAAAAGCTTTCATAAAACATTTCATAACAAAACACCTCTTGTCATAAAACAACATCTTGTCTTTCAAAATAAACAAAACATTAAACTTAAACGTCTTGAGTCTTCCGATGCCAGCCCCTTATTCAGTACCACGTGTCTCCTCAAGCGAGCTGCCTCATCCTACTCACCTGCATGCATACTAAAAGTCAGCTACGCTGAGTGAGTTCTAGTTAATCACATAATCATACAATACCTTCTTACATTTCATACTTAACCTCTTAACTTTCTTACATACACACATAAGTGCATATACTTTCATTCTTACCTTCATACTTCCTTTACATACATAATCATACGTTTTAAAGAGCCTTTCGCCCTATAACCTCACAGATATTATAAGGGTCTGGTCCCTAACATCACAGATATTATAAGGGTCTGGTCCCTAACATCACAGATATTATTAGGGTCTGGTCCCTAACATCACAGATATTATTAGGGTCTGGTCCCTAACATCACAGATATTATAAGGGTGTGGTCCCTTTGTTTCGTGTAACTGTAACGTACCTGTTCATACATACTTTCCTTGACAATACGTGCAATCTCCGAAGAGCGTTCACGTACCATCATCATAACATACATACATTATGCATACATCATATATTCATACATACATCATATCTTTCATCATACTTATCAATAATATCTTAACTACCACCTGACGGTACATGCAATATCCGAAGATCGGTCACGCACCGTCAAACAATCATCATACATAAATCATACAAGGCATACACTTACCACTTAAGATAAGTCTATTAACTATCACATCGAGTATGCACACAGCCCCGAAAACATAACAAGGAAGTAGGGCTAGAAACTCACCTCAATGCGGTTGCGTTCACCGTTTACGGTTATTCCCTTCTTGAGCTGTGCACGACTAACTGTATAATAATTATACGTTTCAGTAAACTATCACTACACATATCGCCTTTCTAGCTTAATCATTACCCTCAACGAACGGGGGTCCGGGGGCAGCGCCCCTGGCAGTGGGGTTCTAGGGGCGGCAGCCCCTAGCGGGGTCCAAGGGACAGAGCCCCTGGCTGGGGTTAAGCTGCCAGGTCAGCTTGGAAAAATTTTATTTTCATTAACTGTCTTATCACATTTTCCATTAGCATTTTGAATCATTGAATAATATGCTACTTAAAAGTTCAAGGGTTTATTTATAATTAAATCATTCTTTTCTAAGTCCATGGACTTTTCTGTCATTCTTTCAAAGTTCTAATTCGTCACTCAGTTCTTAACGAATGGGAATTCATAACGAATTAGCCATTATAGCGAATCTGGCTTTGTAACGAATCAGGCATCTTAACGAACTGGTCCTTATAGCGAATTGGACCTTAACGAACTGATCTGGTCAACGAATGAACCCTATAACGAAGGGGGTTCATTCGTCCCTCTCTTAGCGAATGGCCTTAGCGAATGGCCTAGTTCGCCCTTATTTCCATAACGAATGACATGCTAGTTCGCTAATCTTTCCTTAACGAATTAGTACACGAATCAAAGCTAGTTCGTTATATTCCCTTAGACGAATCAGCTAGCGAATCGCTTCTAATTCGTCAATTACTCCCTAGCGAACTAGGGTTAGGCCAGGGGATGTCAGAACATTCCCTGACATTCCTTATCCTCGTACCACTATTCCGGCGCCGCCTTTGCCGGAAAGCTGCCGGAAAAACGCGATTTCGCCAGAAAAACGGGTTTTAGCTCGTTTTTCACTGTTTTTCGTCCCGTTCAATCCAGATCTGAGCTAGGGTGACTCCTAAGCTCATCATAGGTTCGGTTTATACCCGAATCCACCCGGATCTCGTGACTTAAACGGTTTAACGGTGTCGGCTCGTCGTTTAGTGACCATAACTAACGGATTTAAGCTCATACAACAAAATACTATCATACCTTGGGTCGGGATCTGATTCTTCTTCTATATTTCGGCTAGAGAGGCTAGAGAGAGAGAGAGAGCTTAAGTGTGTGTGTTTGAGAGGTGTAAGGGATATGTGTAAATGAATTAAATGGAGGATTAAGGGTATATATATTTTGATCATAGGCTTAAGCCCATGGTCTTTCCTTCATTCCTCCATAACCCAAGTCCATAACCCATATCCATTAACCCAACACAAGTCCATCTCGTATTCTGTTCAACTAAACCGATAACGACCCGCTATAAAATAAACGAACTTTATTTTATTAATATAACCGAAAGTAGGATGTTACCCATTTATATGGTGGAAAATTCAGTTCAATTTCATGGTCTCCTCAACAAAGACCCTCTTTCTCACATATCTCGATTCCTACGGATATGGGGAACCTTTAAAATTCAAAACTGTTTAGACGATCAAATCAAGCTTAAACTCTTTCCTTTCTCTCTAAGGGGTCAAGCCCTGGAATGGATATAATCTATTTCCTCTGGTTCCATCACCACTTGGGACCAGATGGTTGAACAGTTTCTCCTCAAATATTTTCCGCCTGATAAAACTACCAAATACCGAGCCAACATTACCGGATTCCGGACTGATGATGATGAATCGTTACACGCAGCATGGGAGAGATACAAAAGTCTTCTGAGAAGATACCCACATCATGGACTGAGCGTATGGTTACAAGTACAAACTTTCTTTGACGCACAATCTAGTCAAAACAAGCAGGCCATCGACCAAATTGCTGGTGGAGACCTGGGATCCAAATCACCTAACGAAGCATTTGAAGTCCTGGAAAAAGCCGCAAAGAAGAGTTTCGCTTACAACCCACCAAGATCTACACCTACCCACAAAGGAATACATCACGTCGATTCCAACACTCTTGTTACAGCACAACTTGAAGCCCTTTCTAAAAAATTCGAACAACTTCAAGCCGAGCTATCAAAAACCAGACTCACCTGTGACACCTTTGGAGGAAATCATAAGATGAGTGACTGTAAACAAGTCATCATGGCCATGGAAGAAGTCGATTTCATTGCTTGACAGAACAACGCTTTCAGCAACAACTACAACCGAGGATGTAGAAACCACCCGAATTTCAGCTGGAAAGACGGAGGTAACACTCAAACCTTACTCGGATTCGGGAAAAGGCCGATGAATCAATCCTTCCAACCAAAACCCCAATTTCAAGATCAAAGTTCTAGTAGCCATCAAAACCCAAGCTACTCAAAGATCGAAGAAATGTTAATCCAACTCATGACCAAAACAAATGAAGCAGAAAAGAAGGCCGACTCAAGAGCTATTGATATCATCGGAGTGTTGTTAAAACATGAAGCCGATCTCAAAAGTCAACAAGCATCACTACAGAATCTAGAAACTCAAATTGGAAAAATTGCCCGACAATTATCTGAAAGACCACCTAGCACTCTTACAAGCAACACAATCACTAACCCGAATGCGACAGCTAACGCTGTTACACTCAGAAGCGGTACAACCACTGTTACCTCACCAACTTCAGAACCAGTTATGGAGAAGGAGTCTCCTGATGAAACACGGGAAAGACTAACCCCAACGGGCACCGTACAACCCAAGGAACCAGTCCGAACTTATGTTCCCCATATTCCATTCCCAGGAAGGTTGAAGCAGGAACGATTGGAAGCTCAGTACGGAAAGTTTTTAGAACTCTTCGAACAACTCCATATCAACATCCCTTTTGTCGAAGCCATCGTTCAAACGCCAAAATACGCCAAGTTTCTCAAAGAAGTGCTGACAAACAAAAGGAAGCTGGAGGAGCTCTCACATGTCACCCTAAGTGAAGAATGTTCAGCAGTTCTCCAAAGCAAGCTGCCAACAAAAATGACCGATCCAGGGAGCTTTACTATCCCTTGTCTTATAGGAAATTTATCTGTTAGCAATGCCTTGGCTGACCTAGGAGCTAGTATATATTTAATGCCTTATGCGGTTTTTGCAAAACTAGGGATAGGAGAACCAAAGCCCACCCGCATGAGCATTCAATTAGTTGACCGATCTGTTAAATATCCTCGGGGCATTGTTGAAAACATGCTTGTCAAAATTGACAAATTTGTTTTCCCAGTAGATTTTTTGATTTTAGACATGGAGGAAGACAAAAGTGTATCTTTGATTTTAGGAACACCCTTCTTAGCCACCGCAAAGGCTATTATTGATGTTTGCACCGGCAAGCTACTCTCAGGTCAATGACGAGGCGATCACTTTTGACATAAGAAAATCTATGCAATATCCGCAACAGCACGATGACACATTATACTGTGTTGACATCATAGATTCCATCGTAAGTTGCTATATGCGAGATTCCTCCATTAATACACTGCTAGAAACACAAGTAGACAAAACACTCAACATACCCATGTTAGAAAATGAAAATATCAAAAATGATTATCAAGAAGCATCAGAAATAGTATATGAGATCACTGAATGCAATGAAAAATCAAAACCATCAATCGAAGAACCACCAGCCTTAGAGTTAAAAGAACTTCCGAGCCATCTCGAATACGCCTTTTTGGAAAAAAAACTCTCACCTCCCAGTAATTATTTCATCTCACTTTTCTAAGGAAGAGAAAGACAAACTTCTTAAGGTTCTCAAAAACCATAAGAAGGCCATCGCATGGAAGATCATGGATATTAAGGGCATCAGTCCCTCCCTTTGTACTCACAAAATTCTCATGGAGGAAGAATACAAACCCGTGGTCTAACATCAAAGACGTCTCAATCTCAACATGCAAGATGTGGTGAAGAAAGAAGTAATCAAACTACTTGACGCTGGATTAATCTGCCCAATCTCGGATTCACCTTGGGTAAGTCCCGTTCAAGTAGTACCCAAGAAAGGAGGAATGACGGTCGTAATGAACGAGAAGGACGAGCTGATACCAATGAGAACCATCACAGGCTGGCGAGTTTGCATTGATTACCTGAAGCTTAATGATGCCACAAGAAAAGATCATTTTCCACTTCCTTTCATCGATCAAATGTTTGAGCGATTATCTAGAAAAATGTTCTACTGTTTTCTTGACGGATTTTCCGGATATTTCCAAATTCCTATTGCTCCTGAGGATCAGGAGAAAACCACCTTTACATGTCCGTATGGAACCTTCGCTTACCGAATAATGCCATTTGGATTATGTAATGCTCCAGCCACCTTCCAACTTTGTATGGTGGCCATCTTTCATGAAATGATCGAAAACTCTATGGAAGTCTTCATAGACGACTTCTCAGTCTTTGGAGATTCCTTCGATCATTGTTTAAACAACCTCGACAAAATGTTAACCAGATGTGAAGAAGTAAATCTAGTGCTCAACTGGGAAAAATGCCACTTTATGGTAAAGGAAGGCATTGTTCTCGGTCACAAGATTTCTCAAGAAGGACTAGAAGTTGATAGAGCCAAAATAGAAACCATATCCAAACTTCCAGCGCCAACTTCAGTCAAAGCCATTAGAAGTTTTCTAGGTCACGCAGGTTTCTACCGCTGCTTCATAAAAGACTTCTCAAAAATTGCTAGACCAATGACCAAACTTCTAGAGAAAGACGCACCATTCGTCTACTCTGAAGAATGTGTTGAATCATTCAACATATTAAAAGACAAACTTGTCAATGCACCGATCATGACTACACCCGATTGGACCCTTCCATTCGAAATCATGTGTGATGCAAGTGACTTTGAAGTTGGAGCCGTACTCGGAAAACGCAAAGATAAACACTTTCACTCAATTTACTATGCTAATAAAACTGTTAATGATGCACAAGAAAATTACACCACAACAGAAAAAGAGTTGTTAGCAGTAGTTTTTGCTTTTGAAAAGTTTAGATCCTACCTAGTTCTTTCCAAAACCATAGTCTACACCGACCATGCCGCAATACGTTACCTCTTCAACAAACAAGATGCCAAACCCAGACTTATCTGATGGATCCTACTACTCCAAGAATTCGACATAGAAGTCAGAGACAAAAAGGGAGCATAAAATGTCACCGCAGACCACCTCTAACGTTTAGAATGCCCAGCTTCAAAAGAACTTCACGAGGAAATTATCAACGATAATTTCCCACATGAAATTCTCATGCGCATTCAAGCGGTTATAGAGGAGAAAGACGAAAGTCCTTGGTATGCCGACTTCGCAAATTACCTAGCTTGTAGAATCCTAAGAAAAGGACTTACTCATCAACAGCGGAAGAAATTCTTCTCCGACCTTAAGTTTTACTTCTGGGAAGATCCATAATTGTTTAGGATAAGCGTTGATCAAGTTATTCGTAGGTGCATAGCAGGCAAGGAAGCCTTAGATATTCTCAAACACTGCCATGATGGACCTACTGATGGGCACCACGGTACCGCCACTACCGTCAGGAAAGTGTTTGATGCTGGATTTTTTTGGACCACCATATACAAAGATACACACACTTTGATCCAAGCATGCAATGCTTGTCAAAGAGCCGGGCAACATCTCATCCAAAAATGAGATGACTCAAAAGGGCATTCAAATTTGTGAAATCTTTGATGTATAGGGAATAGATTTCATGGGCCCATTTCCTAACTCATTCGGAAATAAATACATCCTTGTAGCAGTCGATTACGTATCCAAATGGGTAGAGGCACAAGATCTTCCCACTAACAATGCTCTAGTGGTTGTAAGATTTCTGAAAAGGTTATTTTCACGATTTGGCACTCCAAAGGCCCTAATCAGCGACAGAGGTACCCACTTCTGTTACACTCTGATGGACAAAGTCTTAGCACGATATGGGGTTCACCACTGACTGGCAACACCATATCACCCTCAGACTAGTGGGCAAGTGGAGGTCTCAAATCGAGGAATTAAAAGGATTTTAGAAAAAACTATAGGAATGAATCACAAAAATTGGGCATAAAAGTTAGATGACGCTTTGTGGGCCCTCAGGACGGCCTACAAAACCCCATAGGAACGACACCCTTCAAACTCGTTTACGGGAAAACATGTCATCTACCAGTAAAATTAAAACACAAAGCCTACTGGGCTCTCAGAGCATTAAACTTTGATCTAACTTCCGCCGGCATAAACCGGGAAGATCAAATTCATGAGCTCGAGGAACTGAGAACATTGGCCTATGAAAATTCCTGGTCTTACAAGGAAAAGACTAAACGCCTGCACGACGCCCATTTGAAAAGAAACAAGAAATTCCAAGCTGGTGATCGTGTACTGTTATACAACGCTCGTTTACGTCTTTTTCCAGGAAAATTGAAATCTAGATGGACAGGTCCATACATAGTTGAATCAGTTTTTGACTATGGGACAGTTGAGATTTCAAATTCAAATAGCCAAAAGTTCAAAGTAAATGGGCATTGGTTAAAACCATATATCGATGGACCATTTGAAGAAATTCTGGAGGTAAAAACCCTCCAACTCCCTGAATAGGAAATCAAGGAAACAAGGTCTGGCCAAGTCCTTCACAAAACTAGGCCTTGTAAATACTTGATATATATATATATATATATATATATATATATATATATATATAAACTAAAACTAAAAAGTTAAAAACACGGGGGCGTGCTTCCAAAAGCACGGTCCCGTGCCAAAATCGCGGTCCGGAATCTTCGCTGCAAAAATCTCAGTCAGACTGGTTTGTAACAAAATTGTCAGAACGAAGACACAGGCCGTGCTCCCAAAAACATGGGGTCGTGCTTAGGTTACTGGTTGGCTATAAAAGGCACCTTGTGTCATTGCATTCCTTGCACCAACCAAAACCAAACCAATAGTCTCTGAAAATTCAACATGCCAAATGAGATGAGTGAAGCAATCCCCGTTTCCCGACACCCGAGAAACGATGGCTGCCATGTTTCCAAAACCGAGCTTCTATTGAAACTTCAAGAACTCTTCAAAGAACTCACCGAAATGATTCTCCTTGCTGAGATGTGCCTCGTTCAACTCACTGAATCAGTGGAAAACATGAACTTCAAAATGTCAACGAACAACTCTAGTTTCAAGTTCTCGGTTTCACGTATTTTCCACCGCCAGGACCATTCGGAGGAGGAGAGCCTTTCAGAGAAATCTAGGAAACTTAATTTTCTACTTTTATGCGTAAACAAGTGCATTACGCACAACGTGTTAGGATATCAGGCTTAACCCGAATATTTTCTTATTTTTAGGAAAACCGGGCTTATCCCGTATTTGTTTTATGACCTTTTAATTTTAATGAAACGTAATTTTTAGGATGATTAAACTTCTAAACATCATTCTAAGAATTCTAGCTCTCGTATTTTGTTGAAAATCACAAGAAAATTACATGTGACAAAAAGCACGGGCCGTGCTTCCCTAAGAACGAGGCCGTGGTCACCCTATAATCTTCAGCATGATACGCGTTGACTCCGTACAATTCTCTGACTCAGAAACATTTATTCCCTTAGCAGCACGGGGCCGTGTCTGACTTTCCAGTCTATATATAATGCATGCATAAACTCACTATTCCATTCACACCAAACACAACATTACTGAAATGGAAAGCAAGAAGGTTGAATGGAGGCCAGTGAGGAAAGGCAAGCAACATGAATCCTCATCATACCTTGAGGAGGAGGTCATGAGGCTACAACGCATCATAAGAGATCAAGTTGAAAGCAACATTCAAACCGAAGCTCGTGTAGTCGAGCTAATCAACAAAGTCGAACTGCTTAGGTTCGAAAACTTCCATGTTGTGGATGGCCACCACAAAGTTGTGGCTTCCAAGCTCAACTTTCTCAACTGAGAAATCGTTAAGCTCGACAAAAAGCTTGCCGAGCTTTTGGAAGCCAAACGAGCACCACCACACATTCAAGACTTGTTCGGGAATGGTGGTCGTTGAAGTCCCGACTTTGTTTGGTGTTGAAGTTGCTCCCGCTAGTGTTATGTGTTAGAATCTAGGAATGTTGTTGTACTTTTCATTTCTACTATGTTTAAGTGTGCCTTTATGTTTTATGTTTTAATTAAATTTAGGACTTTTAATTACTATCTTAAACTAACCAGCAAATAAAACCAGTTTAAAAATGAACCAGCTCGAAAAATAAACAAAGTCAAAAGAAAAACTGTCTGCACCATGCAGCACGGTGTTGTGCTTCCAAAAGCACGGCGCCGTACTTTTTAGCCCAGAACAGTTAAAATTTTTAAATCATAAAAATAACTTTTCCCAAACATCAACCCTAACACCTACTTCGAATCTGGACAATAAACCGCCGACCAACCCTAATTTCACTAATTCCTTCATCGATTTTTCAATCTCGAACCGATGGTATGTTAATTTAACAATTGTATTGTTCAAATTCATCATTCTAGGTCTAGTTTAACCCTAAAATCTCTCTAATTGATCAAATCGGGTCTAAACCCGAAAATAATATGGGTTACTCTACTAATATAGGAAGAATGGATTGTTGAAGTTTTGATTGTTAAGGTTTAATTGGAGGAAACAATTCGGGTTTTGGATCTTGAAATGAATATCCAACAAACTAATAAAACCCGATTGTTATAACCGGTTGGAAACGAGGGTTCGAATCTAAGTAGGATAGAAATTAGTATTAAAAACACGAGCCGTGCCCGAAACAACACGAATCGTGGTCAACCAAAAGTCAAAATCAGAAGAAACGGAGTAGTAGCTTAGTCTTGCATTAGCCATGCTTTGCTGTCTGTTCCATGAAATTGAAAATTTTAGATGAAATTTGACTAATTTGGGTATAAATTGCAGATGGCCGAGTATGAAGACGACGTTCATGCATTTCTAGTCTTCACCGGGCGTGATACGAAAAACAGACAGGCTAATGCAAGACTAAGCTACCTAAACAGACGACATCTAGAAGCCAACTTCTACGCTTGTAGAGACACGCTACGCCAAGTTAATCAATGGGCCCGATACAAGACATTTGTTAAAGGGCCGTGGAGAAGAGTCTTTGAGCAAACGAGAGAGGCGGTGACAGAACTGACAAAGGAGTTCTTGGCCACTTTCAACATAAAGAAGAAGAAATTTTACATGTGGGATGAAGATGCAATCGAGTTTAGATGTGGGGGAGAATGTCACACAACTTTTGTCACCCAACTGGGAATTAATCTGGGAATATACACAACCGAGGAAACTGACTCAGACATCTGGTTTAACGCTAAAACAAACTTTATAGATAAAGATGCTGATGACGAAGCTGAAGCAGGAAACACAAGATTGGAGGCTTGGGAACAACTGAGTTATGGTACTGAATAATACAATGCAAGCGTCTCAAAAAGCACAGCACTACGTGATCCGCTCATGAGATACATTCACCGTCTGCTCAGTCACACTGCCACGGCCCGAGGCCAAAATAAAGGGGTGGTTAACCTGAGGGATCTTTGATACACTGTACTACATGAAAAATGACATACATTGTAACATCACAATGTTATTCTGCAAGCTTTTCATGACAAATGCAGCTGCCAAAGGAAATACCCCGATTTTTGGTGGCCCGTGGATCTACAGCCTTTACAGAGCCTACAATGCAGACACAAAAGGAACCCGAAGCCCAGATTCAATAGCCCTCAGCCTTGTTTATTGTGAAAGCATGTAGATGCTTCAGCAAATTGGGAGGAACCCTGATGTATGGAGATTTTGTGACAGAAATAACCAGGTTTGGGACCCAGAAGACCCTACAGAAATGATGCTTCAGGATGTGCACAAGAGGAGAGGATCACCGGCCAGGGAGTACCGCCGCCGCACCTACCATTAGCGGGGAGGCCCGTCTTCATCAGGAGCCAGCCCCAGCTCGTCACACGACAGCCGATACTCTTTCGAGGGTATATATGGACTCATTGATCAATTCTCAGCTAACATTACTGCCTCATTTAACAGGATTACAGAGCAGATGGCTGCATCAGATGCACATCGAGCAGCCGAATATGCAGAGACGAGGCGAGAGATTGATCGGTTGGGCTATCGCATGGACAAGCAGTGGGGACCATTTGACCCGGACACAGGTAACTGATGACTGGCGGCACTGGTAGGTCGGGCATGGGCATGGGTTGGTAATACTTTATGACATTATTATGTGTGTTTTAAATAATTTACTTTTTGTCGTACTTGTTTGTTTGTTTGTTTATTTGTTTGTTGGTTTGAATACTTTTATGGCCGTGGGTGCCAAAGACATTATGGTAGGTACTAATTTAGCCCGACAGGGCAAGGGATGGATGATTCCATACCCAATTTTCAGCAGTTTATGCTTGGTTGTTTGTGGTTGTTTGTAGTTTTATATTATACAGGTACAAAAACAGGAAAATGGACGATAAACAAGGGACGCTCTATCGAAGTTTCGTTAACCCGTAGGGAAGTAACTCTCCATTTTAACCCACTATACTCAATTATAATTTTAATCTTTTCATGATTCTTTCCACATTGAGGACAATGTGAGATTCAAGTGTGGGGAGGGGAATTACTTGACCAATTGTTTGTCCAAATAATTATATAAATTCTCTAAATCAACAAATATTTTTGCAGCAAACAAAGATTAATTTAAAAACCTAATGAGAAATCCAAATTTTTTTTCGCAAATAACCAATCATTACTAAAGGAAAGTGAAAAAGTAAAAAGAAGTTTTGTAATATTGAGAATAATTTATGCAAAATATGGTGTTAATACCCAATTCCTCCGTTACTGTTAGATAAACCTCATTCCATATAAATATTTTTTTCGGAAGCTTTGAGTGAGTCATATGTTTCGTGTGATTTAGAACTTGTCGCAATTATTCATTTCAAGACCGCACGAAGCGATGTATAAGGAAGAAGGTAATGTTATCACAATTCCACCAAACCATTTACCAAATTACAAAACCCAAAAACCTTAACCAAAACCCTATCACTTTATCCATCTCACCGGTAAAATACAACACTGGTCTTTTACCGACAGACCCTAAAGAACTGGAAATGCATTCTTTCGATTTCAAATTCCTTTGTTGCATACACTTCACAAAACCTAGGTTGCCTCCATAACTTAGGGAGAGAATCTTTCTCTTAAGCAATGAGGTGAGGAAAAAGTGGCGCCAAGATGAACAAAGGTCACCATTTAAATGCAATGAGGAGAAAAGCAAAAAGATACGAAAGATGCTTAGGTTGTGGAAACTGATCCCACGAAGGAAGATGTAGAAAAAGTCAAACTCAGTCTCAGCATGAATATACCAAACTAATGAGGATGGGGGCTATTAGGCTCAAAGCCGAACGATCCATTAGAATAGGAAGTTATGATCAGAACAGGATTGAGGAAGAACTAATCCACATCCACGATAAAACTGGTCTTGACGATCTGACCATAAAAGAGTCACTAGGGATATAAAATAATATATATATATACACACACACACACACATATATATATCAGGATGAAAAGCTAACCATCGAAGACATCTCGGAATCCCCGATTACCAGGAAAGTTGTATTTACCATCCTCAACAAGAGCCCTTACCCATCATAAAATACCAAAAATCCCAACTCACACAAAACCGACCCATGTTACCTTCTAATCTATGCAACCCTTTACAAAGGTGGAGATTTGAACTTGTTACAAGCTTATTTATCACAAGTTGCATTATGACTAAAGAGTGTTCACATACATACATCACAGGTATGATCAGATATAAAACCAAGTGCGAGTGAACATTATGAGAACGTGACGTTTTGCATAAACAAAAGCTCATAAAGCAATTTTCCTTTTTATTTATCACAAACACAAAATTTGATTGATCATTTTGTTTCCATTTTCTAGGAGCTCACTAAAGGGATGGTTATAATCTAAGCTTGCAGTTTTTAGAGAATATTTATAAAACATATTGCTTGAGGACAAGCAATGTTCAAGTGTGGGGATATTTGATGTACATAAAAATATACATCTTTTTGGCATCAAATAATCTCTAAAAACTGCAATTTCTATCAAATAACATAGCATAAAAGGCTACTTATCATAATAAAATGTAATTGCAGGTGAAACCAAGCCCCAAACGAAGAAACAAGCGAAAAAACGAAGAAAAACAGAAGAAAACACAAGAAAAGCAAAGAAACACGCCCCCATGCCTCAAGAAACACGCCCTCATGCTTCTGAATACCAGAAAAGGCAAAAATCTACCAGAAATGACAAAATGAATTTAGCACATGTCACTATAAAACACGGGGGCGTGCCTACGTAAGCACGGGGTCGTGCTTCTCTCTCCAAATTGCCTATAAATAGTGGTTCATGTTGCACTCATTTGGTGTGCCTTAAAAAGAATTCTATCCGATTTTCTCTTATAAAAACACACACTAACACTCACATAGAAGATTTAGTGAAGAGTTTGAAGGCTTGGAGGTCATCACCATCAACCATCATCATCATCATCAATAAGAAGGAAGATTCATCTACATTTGGTTAGATTGTTCCAAGTTTAATCATGTATTTGTTATCATCATTCATCTTAATGTTTATCATCATGCTCATTATGAGCTAAACTCCTTTTACCATCTAAAATCTATGAAGAAGCTTTGTTTTACTTGATAGTTATACAAAACATGTGGTGTAGTCTAGTAAAGTACATGGTTATATTACAATTATCTTTTTATGAGAAATGTTTCACCATTTTAAATAACTTATTCAAAGTTGGTGGTTGTCAATTCTATTGGCAACCGTTCATGATCGATTCATGTTCTTGGAAGATAGAAATACTTAATACATTATCGAAACATGGATCCTTATATTGTACTTAGAAATGATGAGATATAAGTTATGATGTATTTCTCTAAGTCTTGGTAATCCGAAAATGGCTTGCTTAGGATATCATGCTAGTTAAAGAAATCACATGTTAATGGAATGTGTAATTATAACCTACATAAATCAACCAAGGGGAGGTTGTGTGACTAAACTACAACCACCCGAAGTTGTTAGAATTGGTATTTGAGAAATCGGAGTCAATCCCAATCTTTCTACTTTACGAAACTACTTGCCAACTTAAATTGACATCATTGAGGTGACATGACATTAGGAAAGTGTGGACTTTAAAATGCGCATGTTACCTCCTAGTGCCAAAGATATTCACTTAAGGCTTAAGGAGCTATCTATCATATATTGCTACGGCAAGTTTACCACATGTTGAATATTATTTATCAATGCTAAAATGGAGTGCATTCTTAATCTTAGATGGTAACCTTTGCATAATTGAACAACTCGTTTAGAATCTCTCGTCTTGGCCACCTATATATTATATATAAGTATTTATATTTTATAAAAAGTTCAAAAAAACTAACCCCAAAATGATTAAAACCTCTTATTAAAGTAAAACAACGATTTATCATTAGAAACATTTGTGTCCACGGATCGATACTTGGTTCTTACCAATACTATTCTACATATACGATAAGTACACTTGCCTATTTTGTGTGTGTTTAGTCTTTGTAGAAATCACTTTTATAAATTTAAAACACGATTTTGTGCAAAAGCTAATTATCCAATCTATCATATTTATATAAGCCACTCGCACACGCTATCAGTCTTAGACTTGGTGTTTTTGATCTATTTGTGGTTAGCGCGGCCATAGGAATCTTGAATGCGATTAATTATTAAAATTCAATAGATTCACCTTCCTTGCGACCGAGAGGTAATAGGGAGTCGGTTTATCTCACGTCTTTATTCGGTTAGGTTAGAATTGCGCGAGAGCGAGTTTTGGTCTTGTCCGGTTTAGTTTTACGTGCAAATATGTGTTTTAGATCGGGTTAGATATTGTTACCCCTTTATACCTATAGATGCTAGCACCAATTTTAAGTGGGTTTTGTGTCGTTGAGTCCGAGAGGAGATGCGTCATTAAGGTACCTTAGTAATCTTTATCCCGATGCATTTATTCATTCTTCTTAGATTTGTGAGGGTTAGTTGGTGAGACCGAGAGGTGATCTAGCGAAGTTTAATGAGCCTTAGTTGATTATTTTAAGATCCCGGTGTCGTGTGATTAGTTAATTCTATTAGCCGTTGAACTGTCAATAGGATTCTTGCCTAGGTAGTAGTTTCTCCATATTCGTTAAGAGCTCCGTTAGTGACGTTAAGTTTTCCAGTTAGTTTCGTTGAGTTAAATTAAGTTAAGTTAGTTTTAAATTAGTTATAATAAAATAAACAAATAATATAAAATCAATTAAATATCATTAGGTAGCACTTGCCGTTTGTGTATACTAGGATAGATTGTTTGGTTTGTAAATCTTAGTTGCGATTTGTGTTTATTATTTATATATATTTTTGCACATCAAGTTTTTAACGCCGCTGCCGGGGACACGGTTTAAGGCGATTAGAGAACGACCCGAGTTTGGGGACTTGCCGTTTTGTATTTTTGCTTATATCTAGATTAATATAGTTAATTTAGTTTTTATTTTACCTTATTATTAATTTTCTAGTTAAGTTTAATTTTAGTTTTAATTAATTTTCGTCTACTATCTGGTGCCTGTGATCCGTTTATGTTTAAGTCTGCAGTAATGGAGACTTACGGGAAGGGATGCAAAGAACAAAAACGCTACACCATGTGGCAGATGGAGATAAAGAGGATTCTGGATTGCAAAGCGAAAAATCGAGTGAAACCCCGGTTACGTTTGATGTTTGATTTACGGGGGAATCTTCTGGGTTATGAAAACTCATCCGGTGAATTCGTTGAGCAAATACTAGATCCGGATAAGGTAATGTTTGATTGGTTGCGCATCATCCATGATACAAATCCAAATGCCCCATTTCTAACCCAACAAGCTTTAAATGGAATTCGACTTGGTTTAATGAGTCAATCACAACTTAGTGCGCCGGTGATCGAATTTGAGAATTTGGGGATGGAAAAGCAGTAAGAGGAATATGTTCCTTCATGGGAGGACGAGTTTAGGGGTGAGTTTGGTGAAGAGTTGATGGATTTTAGTGTTACAGATGAAGGAGAGTTTGACCCACTTGGCGATTTAAAGTTGCTTGAGGATCTATTGTATAACGAGACAAGTACAGGGATCAAGAAGGAGCCTTGTAAGGAGAGCCATGTGATGGTTGGTGATTTAGTCTTCCCACCATTGCACTTTGATTGTGAAAAACAAAGCATGAACCGCTCTTAATCTCCATTCGGGATGTGTCGAGGTTTAAAAAGTTGGTTAAAAGAATAAGGATAGGCTCAGAGATCATGGTGTGAAGAATAGTTCGTCACTCCCGTTTCATTTCATGGAATCATTTTTGGGGGAGTCTAAGAGTTGGTGGGCCAAGTTCACGTCGTATGTTTGGGCCCATGAGAGCGGTGTAGTTGGTTTCTTCCCGACCAATTGTAACAGGAAAGTGTTAAGAAGTATTGATGGGAAGCGGATAAAGGAGAAGCCTCCTGATTGAGGTTTAGGGAGTGCGTCCGGCTGAAGACTCGTATACAAACTTAGCGCTTCCCGGGAGGTAACCTGGTAATATGTTTCATTTTATTTTGTTTTAGTTTTGGTTTTGTTTCTGCGATACTCCAGTAGCTTCTTTTCTTGTTTGCAGGTTGTTTAATGGTTGTTTGATGGCGGTTGATGAGATGATTATAAACACGTGTGGGAATGCCACTTGTTTTTGATGAATCGCGTTCATTCGTGAGTGATAGCTTGGTATAGAGCACTTGAGTTTGAGGCTTGCGTTCAAATTGGAGGGCATGGAACATGACTCATGACACACATTCACTGCTATTTACCAGGGGAGCCTGTTCCATTTTTTATTTTTTATTTTTGTCTTTATCTTGTCTCATATTGAGAACAATGTGAAATTTAAATCTGGGGATAGGGAATTGATGTTATAAATATTAAATATATAATAAAAATAAAATTAAAGAAAGGTTTAAAAGAATATAAAAATAAAAATAAAAAGTTTTAAAGAAAAATGTCCC
The DNA here is from genome assembly GCF_021521415.1 of Bidens hawaiensis. NCBI lineage: Eukaryota > Viridiplantae > Streptophyta > Magnoliopsida > Asterales > Asteraceae > Bidens > Bidens hawaiensis. The sequence goes on along the minus strand of NW_027496892.1, from coordinate 79,747 downwards.
TTGAAAATTGTTTTTCTTCTACGTTAAGCAGGTAATGATATTATTATCGTTGTGTTAATAAGCTCTCGGAACTTTTGAAATATATATAATAATAATAATAAAAGAAGAGATGGTTTGCATATCTGATTTGGGATGTGTCGGTAGGCCCAACTAGGGATGAGCATTTTGTCCCAAATACCCATACTCGTACCCGTACCGTACCCATACCGATTTAGCTTATTTGGTGCGGGTATTGGTACTCGTTTTTGTTGAATTTTGGTACAGGTACAATCGGGTACAAGTACGGGTACGGTACGGGTACATTTGGTATTTTGTACATGTTTAAAGGTTTAATTGAGATTCTTCATATTTAATATATAAAATAAATTCTCCGATCATGTTATTATTGAACAACTATCAAACGTTTTTTTTCAAAATTAAATGATATAACATCCAAGACTCGAACCAACAAACAAATCACTTAAAGTTGGCGACCGAATTAGGGTTCTTCAATACTATCTTATCATTAAATCGACGACCAATTTGGTACCCGTCACGTACCTGTGAAAGTACCGATACCCGGATTAATTCAGGTTGTTTGTTACTCGTAACGGTACCGGTTTCAAGATCGTCGAATATTTGGAAATAAAAAAACAAAGTGGTACAAAAACGGGTACTGTACCAAAATACCCGTACCCGTACCATACCGAAAACTTTGGTACGAGTATTGGTACGTGTTTTTATTGATTTTTGGTACGAGTACCATCCGGTACATGTACGGGTACGGATACAGGTACTGTCCCACGCTCATCCCTAGGCCCAACTAGCTTTGATAGCCCTCTTTAGCTAATTTTATATATCTAATAATGTGAAAAACGGTGAAACCAAATTTCGATGCTTAAGGAGGATTACCATAGTCTAAAAACTTTGAGATGATAAGACTTAGATGCACTCAAACCAGCACACCACCACAAATATCCATTTTTTACGAGCTTAGAAAATAGTTACATTTATTTAGGTGCAAAAAAAAAAATCAAAAATCTTGCAAAAGCATGAAAAAAAAGTACGAATAAAAGATGCAAAACAACATCCAAAAATAATAAAAGAGGCCAAAGATGCACATACTAGACGGGGCTGAGAGTTTACGCGTTGCTAAGGGGATAGTGACTCTGAAGTTATCGCTATTGGGGCTCGAGATTCTTAGTCAATATATATCAAATTAGGGATATATAGGACAAAGTCCAATAATATTTAGGAATAGTTCGTATGGCCTCCACATGACCATTCATCCATCAAATTTCACCGACTGTATCTACTTAGTACCACCAATGAGTCCTTGGCTTACGGTGATTTGTCGAAACATTCTGTTTCGACTCTAGTTTTTCTAGTTCTTTTTGTCTGAGATGGGGTAGGTGTAGCCGTGACTTTTGAACTTAAAACGCTTAATGCAATTGGGGGCTTGATTGGTTAGTGGCTGGGTTTAAAGTGGAAAAATATACCAGTAACCGTGGTCAATATGTCGAGCTGTTTCTATTGTTTTAATAATATTAAATAATCTGGGAGTTAGTTGTTTTCACTTAGTTATGATCCTGTGTAGAGTTCTTTTTCAGGGACGAAAAATGTTTAAGTGTGAGAATATTTGATGGGGTCTATATTATATATAAATAATATTAATTTTTCATACTCTATTAATTGGTTTCGAGCTAGTTTTTATTGAATAATACTTAAGTGACTCATATTTAGATTTTAAAGGTGTCATGAGACAATGGGCTAATGAAAAGCGTTTATTTTTTCTAAACTTGAGACGACGAGTAACACGTTACTTAAAATTTAGATTAGTAAATGCGATGTGCTTTTACATGTTTTAGGTTATGAAGAAAAAAAGTTAAAATGATTGAAATTAATTTTAATGCTTCATTATTAAATTAGTAAAAAAAAGATGTTTTAAGTCAAATGTTCAATTACAGTTGCAAGCTCACGTGAACTATTAATTTTAGGTTATAACGTATGTTATCAAGGAGTGGGGCCGAGTAATGTATTTCAACAAACAAGTCCAAGATTAAATATGGGCTAAAGGACACTAGACTATGGGCCGAAGACGAAACAAGGTCATTGTGATTGGAGATTATAAAGTTTTTCAAGCAGAAAATGTGAGGAGGGAGCTAATTGATTTGGAAAATATATTTTAGCCATCCCTAGAGGGTTTTTGAGGGGGTCTCGAATCGAGACTACTGTTCCACGAGGAGAAAGCTACTGGAAGGGTGTTTCGACACCAAGAGGTCACGCTAGGAAGAAAAAGAGAAGGAGCAAGTATGATCTTATCTCTACTCAACCAAACATTATTTCTCGGTTTGAATTTATTATTATCATTATGAATTCGATGTTTGAACTTATCTATTTTGGTTTGTTCTTGAGTATGAGTGTTGGCTAAACCCCCTAGCTACCTAGGTTTTGATGAATATTGATTTTGCTTGATGGTTTATTTAGTTTTTATCAATTACATGACGTATTATTATTGAAAGACATTATTTAATTTGATCTTTGGTGTGTAAAATATTGTTTTTAAATAATTATTGCTTATTGATTCCGCGTATTACTTTGATTGATTGATTGTGTGTCACTCGGTTAGGGTTCTACGTTTAGGTCATAAACTTGGTGTTTTTGATCTTGTCATGGTTAGTACTACCATAGGAATCTTGAGTGCGATTAATTATTAAAATTTAATAGGTTCACCTTCCTTGCGACCGAGAGGTAATAGGGAGTTGGTTTGTCTCGTATCTTTATTCGGTTAGGTTAGAGTTGCGCGAGAGCGAGTTTTGGTCTTGTCCGGTTTAGTTTTGCGTGCAAATATGTGTCTTAGATCGGATTAGATATTATTACCCCTTTATCCCTAGAATTGCTAGTACCAAATTGAAGCGGGTTTTGTGTCGTTGAGTCCGAGAGGAGATGCGTCATTATGGTACCTTAGTAATCTTTATCCCGGTGCATTTGTTCATTCTTCTTAGATTTATAAGGGTTAGTTGGTGAGACCGAGAGGTGATCTAATGAAGTTTAATGAGCCTTAGTAGATTATTTTAAGATCCCGTGTCGTGTGATTAGTTGATTCTATTATCCGTTGAACTGTCAATAGGATTCTTGCCTAGATGGTCGTTTCTCCATATTCGTTAAGAGCTCCGTTATTGCCGTTAACTTTTCCAGTTAGTTTCGTTAAGTTAAATTAAGTTAAGTTAGTTTTAAATTAATTAAAATAAAATAAAAAATAATATAAAATCAATCAAATATCATTAGATTGGACTTGGATTAGGGTCTATAATCTGAGCCGTTCTCACGAGTCTTCGAGTTCGATATGCAGACTTTCCTCATCTTTGCTCTACGCGACCGGTGCACTTGCCGTTTGTGTGAACTAAGATAGATTGTTTGGTTCATAAAGCTTAGTTGCGATTCGTGTTTATTATTTATATATATTTTCGCACATCATCCTATGTATCACCAATGATGACGTTGGTAATTATAGTCTTATACCATGTTGCAAAGTCATATCGTGTATCTAATCCAATACCAATCGAGGCTCTATCAAGTATCCACCTGTTGAATATCAAGTATACTCATTATTTTGTTTAAGATGACTGTTGAAATTTCTAAACATTTCTTAATTTTTATATAAATTAACTGTCCAATAAAAGTGAAAATATAAATATAAAAAATTAGTGAATTAAAGGAACCTCTATAAATTAATAATGTTGAAACTAAGACATTTTATTAATTTAGCTAGATATTATTGTATCAATAGATTAATAATTTAAAGAGGATGATTCAATAGCTTTGGATCGGTTCTAAACATTGAAAAAGTTATGGTGGATACCATTAAAAATTCGGTCGATGAGAAGTTAAGGATGATTCAATTGCTTGGAACCAGTCACTCGGAATAAAGCATTGCAAGCGGCAACAACTCTTCACAACTTTTTGTTGCAACACGAGAAGGCAATGTCCCAACTCTTAAGTGTAATGAGGAGATTTAAAGATGTACTCAATTTAGATTTGAAGCTCAACAAAAAGTAATTGACTATAGATTCATTTTTTTTTGCAAAAAGTAGCGTAGTGGTAAAAAGCCTTACAACGCCATTGCAATCATTGTCTATTTCTCATTCTTTCTCACAAAGCTTCGTTGCATATACATCGAGGCACGGTTAAATAAGCACGAAAACGAAGGAGGGGGCGATATGTGCCTCGTTGTGTCCCACATCAAAGCTCACAATTAGCATATGACATTGCGTATGGTCTAATAACCCATTACAAGTGTACTAAGTTTACATGTTTCGCTTTTGTCTATTGTTTCAGTCCGAGTTCCTATGAAAATTCAGTGTATCAACACTAGCAATTAAAAGTTTTGGTAATTAACGAGTGGTATTTAATTTTGGTGACGAAAATTATGTTAAAAGTTTTCGTCAACCATCACAATACTTGATTCTCAGCTCTCTTCAACAATAACATGGGAAGAGCATCTCTTTCACAAAAACCGAAAGTCCCCCATCCTGTTCAGCACCTTGTGATATTCTCAAAGATCATCACGAGCCCTCTCCTATCGTTTTTATTTCAGTCAATATCAATTTTGAAGAAATTGAATATGTTTTACTATCCTAAAAATTAGACCTTTAATTTGATACAAATCATCATATTTTTTGCTTTACCTATATATAGAGAAATAAAAAAAATATATACTAGTTTGAGTCCCTAGTGTTTTCAAGTTCTGCTATTTTATATTTTGTGATGATTTGTTTTAATTTTTAACGTAGTTTTGCTTTAATTAAATATGTGATACGATATTAAGGCCATTAGTTCAACATCTATGACCCTAGAGGTGCATAAACCGGTTTAAAACTCAAAACCGGTTCGGTTTGGTCAACAAAAATCAAACCGGTTATAATTGGTTTTGGTTATGGTTGAAACAAGTTTCTTACCATGTTACCAGGCGTTTCAGTTCGGGTTTTGATTGGTTTCAGTTCGGGTTTTGATTGGTTTTGATTCGGTTTTTGACCGGGTTTTGCCGTTTTCGGTTCGGTTAACTAGTTTGGAACCAGTTTTAGTGGATAAAATTACAAACCGGTTCTCAAGCTACAGTTTCAATTGGTTCCAAATCAGTTTCTACATAATCGGTTTCAAACTGGTTTGGTTTCGGTTAGATTTTGGGTCGGTTCGGTTAACCGGTTTATTTGCCCACCTCTACATGACCCGGTGATGCATATAAAATTATACATCTTTTTAGCATCATTTTCTTTAAAATTATCTCTAAAAACCGCAACTTCCATCAAATAATATAGCTCAAATAGCTACTTATCATTTTAAAATGTATTTTCAGGTAAACCCAAGTCTCAAACGAAGACACGAACCAAAAGCCAAAGAAATGAACTTTCAGAAAAAGACAAAAGAAATATAACAAATCACCAGAAACACGGGGCCGTGCCTCAGGAAGCACGCCCCCCCCCATGGTGAGTCAGCATGTACGATATGACAAAACATTAAATACGAGAGGACAGCTGGACACGGGGGCGTGCCTCATGGAGTACGGGGCCGTGCCCAGACTGCCTACATATAGTGGAGCATGTTGCATTCATCAAGTGTGCTTAAAGAAAACTTCTATACGAATTTCTTTTATAAAAACACCCACTTTACACTCTTATTGAAGGTCTTGTGGAGAGTTTGAAGGCTTGGAGGTTATCATCACCATCATCCATCATCATCATCATCATCATCCATCACCATTGAAGAGGTTATCACATTTGGTTAGATTGTTCTAGTTTGATATTGTGTTTGTTATCTTTCTCTCTTTTAATGTTCACAAACATGCTCATTATGAGCTAAACTCCATTTACCATCTAATTTCTATGAATAAGCTTTGTTTTACTTGATGATTATGTTGAGCATGTGATTTAGTTTGGTAAAGTGCATGGTTATTTTGCAATTATTCTTTGATGAAAAATGTTTTATTACTTTAACTCAATACATCAAGGTTGATGATTAACAATCATTCATGATTCATTCATGTTCTTAGAGACTATAAATGTTAAAAAGAATACCTTGATAACTTATTCAAGATAAAACATGAATCCTTATATTGTACTTAGAAATGATGAGATATAAGCTATGATCTATTTCTCTAGTTTTGATTATTATGAAATAACATTGTTAACACGATTGCTTAGGTTATCATGCTAGTTAAAAAAAACATATGTTAATGAAATGTGTAATTATAACCTAATTAAATCAACCAAGGGGAGGTTGTGTGACTAAACTATAACCACCAGAAGTTGTTAGAATTGGTATTTGAGAAATCGAAGTCAATCCTAATCTTTCTACTTTACCAAACTACTTGCCTACTTAAATTGACATTCTCGTGGTAGTATGAGATTAAGCAAGGGTGGACTTGAAAATACGCATGCTACTTTCTTTTATGTCATATAATATGTTCACTTAGAAATGAGGGGCTATTCTATCTTATATTTTTAGGGCAAGTTTATCACATGTTTACTTAATAATCATCAAGATAGAATGGAGTGGATTCTTGATCTTAGATGGTAACCTTCATATGATTTAATTACTCATTTATAATTCCTCTTCTTGTCACCTACATATTATATCTATAATATATATAAACAAAGATCCAAAAATCCTAGGTGTCGCGATGTCGTCGCTCCCCCCCTTTTTTGGAGCCACCATAATTGTTTCATTCTTAAATGGTGACTTCTCATTGATTTAACCCGGTTTTGACATTTAAATTTCGTGGGTCATGATTCTACCAAACCCAAATACACTTAAATGGATCAAAACACCTGCTGAATCCTTTCTTCTCTACACATACATACATACATACATACATACAATGGCCATTTTCAAACAACTTATATCCCAAATCATTGTCGCGTTCTTTTTTTATCCCAATCCGAAATCTTTGCTCGCCATCTTCTGCAATCAAAGACAGCCTTCATCGTTGCCTCTTTCAAGCATTATTGCTCAAATTAACAATAATGCTGGAACCATGGAGGTAAGTGTTTGTTTGTTACTGTGCTTATCTCGTCCAGAATTAAACTCAAAATATATGAAACATACTTAATTAAAGAACACACTGTTTTAAGCATGCAAGGTGTTTGTTAAAATGCCACAAAGAATAAATTATGAGATTAATTTAATATAAGTATGCTACTGTCCAGAGTGCACAGTTTCAGGTCAGGGGTTGTTAAACGTCTTCCATTCCTTGTCCAGATAGAGTGTCTCCATGGAAAATGGCTTCATTACGTCGTCGTTTCTCTGCGTTTTACTGTTCGGACTTCGTTGTTTGTGTGAATCGTTTCCAGGAATGTACGTATTCAGCGACTCATTAGTCGACGTTGGAAACAATAATTACTTGCCTCTGCCTGCTGCCAGAGCTGACTTTCCTCACAACGCCGTAGATTTTCCTACCGAAGAAGCCACTGGACGGTTCAGTAACGGAAAAAATGCAGTGGATTTTCTAGGTAGCTTTCGATTTTCTGATGCAGTTAATTATTTAGGAAATTTGAGGTTAATTAATATAGGTTGAGTATTTGAGTTTCAATTTTTGTTTAATTTGTATTTGACAGCGGAAAAGGTGGGATTACCATCGGCACCAGCTTTTTGCCTCCTACGATTAATACGATTCCGGTGCATAAACAAAACGTTTTGCCTCCGTCTCCCAATTCCTTTGTTCTTTCTAGAGTTATAAGGTAGTTACAAAAGTCGAATACATCCATTATTATTGTCAATTGTTTTTAATGTTACTAACGATTTTTTTACGTTATCGATTCTTGTAGATGTGGTCAAATTAGGAGACGAGATAATCAGCACAAGTTGTCGGCTGCTCGGACTTTCTGCCCGTGTATGCAATGTGCTGCTATATTCTTTCTTAAGGTTGGTTTTGTTTCTCAAACTCGAAATATATGAAACATACTTAATTAAATAACACACTTTTATTTGTTATTTAGTAATTAAATTTTTTAAGTAATAGTATTTTGCTAAAGGAAATTTAAAAAAAAATATCATGTTCGATTTTGACAGTTTTTTGTTTATTATTTAATGGGTTATTTGATCTTAAATTAGTTAATTCAAATCTATATTTGATCTAGGTTGTATCTCTTTTACTGAAGGAAGTTTAAAAAAATAAAATTATCTCAGCAAAATAATAATAATAACTTAAATTAGTTAATTCAAATCCCTATTTAATCTAGGTTATATCTTTACCTATTATAAATATAACACAACTCATAAAATAATCATTATAAATACATCAACATTTATTATTTATTTAAGTTGTCTTCTTCAACATCCACGTCCAACATACGTACAAGTTGAAAGCTACAGATACATACGGTATGAAGATATAACATCCTATTAAATTGTACTGCACATAATTGAGGTTCTATTGCTGTTGATTTTGACCTAATTGTGCTTAATTTGTTGATTCCAATGGTGAAGTTAAAAATTGTAGGTAGATAGTTATTTTGATGTATACTGCCAAATAAATTTTCAGGTTTTATTGATAAACTAAAAATCAAGTCATATGTGTGAGTTTTTCAACTAAATTGTTAACGCAAGAGTTGACATGATAGACGTAATTAGGTTATTTTGTTATTATTATTGTTATTGGAATTGAATTATGTTTATAATGTTTAATTTGACTATACATGAGCTTGGCGAATTTTGACATATTTGTGCTTAATTATGTTGATGTCAATCGTGTGAGTTAGTAGTTAGGTAAATAGTTATTTACTTATTCGAACTGTTTTAATGTATTAGGTGTACATAATTGGAGGTTATATTGCTGTTAAGTTGACCTAATTCTAATTAATCATGTTACATCCAATCGTGAAGTTAGAAATCGTAGGTAGATAGTTGTTTAGTTATTCAAATTGTTGTAATTTATTAAACAGAAAAAAAAACATTAAAAAAGAGTATATAATCTTAGTTAAATAGAAAGCAATATTCGTCACAAAATATGACAATTACAACATGTACAAATAATGAAAAGTATATTTTCTATTTATTTATTTCTTATTTTTTTTAAAGATAGTATGATTGATGAATCACCCTTCTAGAAAACACTTATGTTTGATTTAATCTGTTGGTTCAGTCCCAGTATTAAAATTACCAAAACCAAATAGTATTAATACGGAAAACATGAAAAACAACCATCTTAATCAAGTTAAAACTTTAAATGCAAATATATATAATTTAAAATAATAAAATGTCCAACCGAAACTCTTTTGAACCAATCCAATAAATGAAAGTACACACAAAAGCCACAAGTGAATATTAGAACCAACGAGGCCACAAGGGAATGATGGTTACTTTGATCATAAAGCCCATCTTTAACACACATTGCCATCCCGGTTTCAATTCAAAAGTTTCTACCCTTACTAACTCAAATTTACTCATTTTAGTTCTAAGCCTTTTTTAGATTTTATCTAACACCTCGGATGGAGCTTCAGGAGCAATCACTTGGGACATTTCCCAATTCCAGATGACAACAAGAAGCTTAACTTTAAAAAGTAATCCAATGTCCCAGACCCTGTTTTCGTCTACGAGTTCTATAACAAAGTCGAATTCCATAATCTCACCACCTTTACATTCCGTGTGAAAAACCCCACCCGTATCCTTCCACTTTAATTGTTTACTCCTTTTTGATGAACCTATTTTTTTGCATTTTAGTGCCTTATCCACTGCAACAATGGAATTTGCATAAAGACAGTAGCATTCCCACCTTTTTTTCTTTTTGTGCACCTCACCCCTTTTAATGCAAACTATGCCAACATTAACCATCTAACTACAACATAAACAGATTGAGAATGATTTCAGTTAAATCTAAACATCAATCAACAATTTTATTAACCTATATTCAATTAAAACGCATAAAAACACATGAACATGCTCTCAAACTAATAGTCTAATCACAACAAAAACAGAACTGAGACTGATTTCATTCATTTCATTGAATCTAATCATAAATCCACAATAAAACTAACCGAAAACCAAGAAATGTAAACTACATAAAAACACATAAACGAATCCGAAAATCAACATAATAACTGTCTAATTAGTACAAAAACAGGACCGAGACTGATTTCAATAATTTCACTGACTCGAATCACCAATTCACAATCAATAACCTAAAATTAATTAATTCATCATAAACATATCCACAGCTTAACATAATACACACAGAAGCAATCAAATGCGTACAAACTCCAAAATTAACCTTAACTTTTATACCTCAAGGTTGATAATTAGTTTTCAATCTTTAGAAACTCACATTCCTAAGTTCCAAAATATTTATGTTTGAACGATTTCTTATACATGATTATTTGCAGAATGGATACCAAAAAGTTTACGATGTTGAATGATCTTGGAGATGCTAATGAGAAATCAGTTCTGCTGGTAAGGGTCTTAAGGAAGTGGATAAACCATGTACTTGACAAACCCCTTTTCATTATTTCTTTGGATTTAATATTACAAGATGAAGAGGTACGACTTAATTATAATTATAATAGTTACTTTACGTTTCGTATCAAAAAAATGATAATATGTGTTTTTTTCTTATTTTTGTTCCTTAGGGGAAATAAAGTACATGCTTCTATTCCAAAGAAGTTTATAAGCTACTTTGATAATAAGATAAAAGAAACTTGCTGGTATAAAATTTCAAAAGCAAGTTTTGGAGCTTATGCTGATAGGTTCAAGTATGTGGAAAACTCGCATAGAGTAAATCTGTCCAAGACGACTGATGTAAGACTATGTGATGATTTTTTTGCCGACATTCACACATTCAAATTTAGAGACATTGACACGTTGCTTGCTGGAGCAATTGCTGCCGATACATGCACTGGTTAGTACATTTAACTACTAAGTTTTATAGCTTTTGATTTTGTTTGATATCTTTTGTCTTATCACCTAACACATTTAATAACCATGGTTTTCTTTATATTGTCAACAGATGTTATTGGAATTATTAAAGATAATGGATATGCTAAAGATATCACAAAGAAAAACGATACCACTGCCAAATTGTTAGAAATCGACTTATATGGAAGCAAGTAAGTATTTTAATAATAAAAGAGTTATACATTGAACATTTTTTACTACCAATTTTATATATTTTATTTCAGTGGCAATAAAATTGGTGTCAGTTTATGGAATTCGTATGCAACACAGATTTTATCTTACATTGAGCAGAATCCACAAGAGGCTCCGGTGGTTGTTATTTTACACTTTGCTGTATACAAACTTTTTAATGGTTAGTTAATAAGAATTATATTTTATTATTAACATGTTAATTTATATTAAATACATTTTTAACAGTTTTGATTACCTATTCATCTCAATGTTGTAATCGTTTTTCAGGAATACCTTGTATCTCTAATGCAAACGGAGTTACGAAGTTAATCATTAATCAAGAAATCCCAGAGATTGTAGATTTTAAGAACAGGTTAAACAGTTTTAAATAAATTTTAAAATAACATCGATATTTTTATTGCATGCATATGCTATTTAGCTAACAGTTTAATGTTATTGTTAGCTTGGTTCAAATGATTGCCTCTCAAACGTCTTCAAGCGCTTTGCTAAGCCCGCCAACTATACGGAATCGGTTTCTTGATGAATTTGTTAATGACACGGAGTTCAGTCATATCGGAGAAGTTGAAGCTATAACAACAATATTGTTTAACTATTATCTTTATATATATTAATGTCATTTTATTAGAACTTAATTAAATTATAAATTCCGTTTATTTGTTTAAGGAAAAAAAGGTTGTCGTCTGTGGAAGCATAATCCCAGCATCTAACTACAGCCGTTGGTACTACATTGCCTGTAAAGTGTGTGCTACAACACTTACAATGGAAAACAAGGAAATCCATGAAGGGGAGATCGACGGGGAGACATCTTTGAATCAATTCAAAGGAAAGTATAAATGCAGAAGCATGAAATGCAACGGTGCTATTGTCAATGCAGTTGCTAGGTTTGTGAAAAATAACATTTGATAATAGACGTAATTACTGTTTGTGCTTAAAATAAGATAACATATAATTATTGTCTATAACAATGTTAATCACCATTAATGTGCAGGTACCGGGTTCCTTTTGATGTTCAAGACTCAACTGGATCGATCCTGGCGTTAACTTTATGGGAAGGACAAGCGCTACCCATTTTCAAGATTACTGCTATGGATCTGTTTAGAGATTGGTGGAGGTAAGTTTGGTTATACTACAAAAATGCATTTTATGTTTAACTTTACAATTAAATGATAATCACACATTCATGGTTAATAAATATATTTTATTTCTGCACAGAGTGGTGCTAATCCTGATGAAATTCTTCCTAAAGAGATCCACGATATTGAGGGTCAAATTTTTGCTTTTAAGATCAACATTCAACAATAAAATATAAATAAAGAAGGGTCTTCCTACAATATTTATAGACTTACCAAAGATCAAAACATAATAGACGAGCTGCAAAAAAAAGAATGAATTGAATCTGGTAAGATATTTTATAGTTAAGTTATTGTTTTTGGGTTTATACATGTTTAATTTTTCTTATATTTACTGCATACCGTATTTGATAACATTAAGAATTTGATTGTTTTTTTGTTTAAAAGCCTCAGGAACCAACCTCCGATTCAAGTAATGAAGATTTCGTTACACATCCTGATATAAACATGTCTGATAAGGTATGAAGTATAGATAAATTTCGCTACAACAACTATACCCATAATTTATGAACTTCTTTATGAAACTTTAAATTTCGTTATTAGGATTCTGTTAATATTGAAGATGATGATGTCACGACTTTGGAAACAAACACATCAAAGGCATCGGCTGTCAACAAACAAAGCAAGAACAAGAATGCTGAAACTGTAAAGAGAAAGCTCCAAGATGTGTATGATGTCGACAGCGCACCGCAACAGTCAACTTCAAAACCAAAAAGATCATCAAAAGTTCAAGATGCTGGCAAGAACAATCTCTTAACACCTAAAAAGGAGAAATAAATAATCTGTCTTAATTTTTTTAATAACAATGCAAACTTTTGGATTGGTTTTTATTTGCTTATTTGGAGCTTCTTAAAAATACTTTTTATTTTTCGTTGATGAACAATTTTGAATTGCAATTGACTTGAAATTATTTGCTATATGTCTTGTAGAAATTAGTACCCGAAGAATATTCAACACTCAGACTTGTAATTCTACTAATGGTAATGCATTTCAACATCAAAAATAAGAATATAAACAATGTTATATTTTCCTCTTTATATGAACATACATTTTAATATTATCTTAGGAACTCAAATAAAGAAGATGATCTCAAAACAGAATCGTTTTAAAAGAAAGTTGCTTTTGGATGCAAAAAGAGGAAAAGTTAACTCAACCAATGTAGCAAAAGTAAATCGTATGAGAAGAAAACTAATTTTGGATAGTAGGAGAGGAAATCATGTTTCAATACCCGATACGACCACATCATCAAATTCAAACGCCATGACTACTAACCGAGCTTCTATGATTACTCATTCAAACATAGGTATCATAAACATTAAATTTTATTGGCTTTTGTTGATTCACTACTTACACGTTTTTCACATACATTTTAGTCATTCAAAAAGAAGGCTCTGCGTCTAAACAGAAACGTATAAGTAAGAAAGAAAACATGCATCGTAAGGGAAGAGGAGATTGTCGTGTGCCTGAGAATAACAGACTTAATGGGATTTCAAAAGGTCGGTTCACTTATGCGATGTTTTTACATTAATTTACATATATTTAAAAATTCATGGAACATATCTATTATCATTTTTAATTTTTAATAACTACAGATTACTTGGATCATGGAGACCAGTCTGTTGTGTGTGAGATGTGTCATGCTAAACTTTGGAACGACGAGGCTACAAGAGGCAAACGGAAAGAAACAAAAGTGACTTATAGTTTGTGTTGTCATAATGGCGCTGTTGAGTTACCACCACCAGTTAGACCGAACCCTGAGTATGAAGAACTATTTAAATCAAATACCGCCAAAAGCAAGTTCTTCTTGAAAAACATTCGCCGTTACAACTCCATGTTCTCTTTTACTTTTATGGGAGGAAAGGTTGACGCGTCAATTAATAAAGGAAAAGCTCCTTGTGTGTTCAGAATGAGCGGTCAAAACTACCATGCTATTGGAAGTCTGTTACCCAAGGATGGGGCGAAGCCAAAATTCTCACAGCTTTACATATATGATACAGAAAAAGAAATTCAAAACAGACAAACCATTTTCAGGTGCACATTTATTTACAATTTTAAATCAAATCAACCACTACGTTTATATTTAATTATCAATACTAATACTAATAGATGTAATTTATTCAGAGACACCGATGCTGATACATCAGCTGCCGAAAAGAAGCTGGATACTGAGATTATTATATGGTTGAAAGAGATGCTTGATCGCCAAAATGTTTTAGTAAAAACTTACAGAATGGCAAGAGATGTTTACAACCAACAGCCTACTACTGACCTGAAGCTACGTCTTATATGTAGCAGACAACAAGATGGCAGAACATACAACCTCCCAACAACTTCAGAAGTTGCAGCACTAATTGTAGGAGACATCGAGGAGTCGTTCGAGCCGCGTGATATTGTTGTCAACAAAGTAGGAGGCAAATTAGAATATATGAATGAGCTACATCCTTCGTACGTGCCGCTTCAATACCCGCTGCTACATCCTAATGGTGAAGATGGTTACCGAACTAAAATCAAGCATAGAGGCGTTGAAGACGATGACGGTAACAAGCGGCCTTATACTACAATGAGAGAATGGTTTGCATATATGATTCAAGAAAGGGTTGGCGAGTTCTCAAAAACTCTATACTCAAGAAGGCTATTACAGCAAATACTGGTAGACGGTTACACGATGATTGAAAGCGAAAGGCTTTGTTTTATAAGAAGTAAACAAAAAGAACTGAGGTTCGTAACATTTGAGAATCTCAGATCTCTAAAGGAATAGGGACGTTCGGATGTCACAAACGTAGGACAACGCATCATATTGCCCTCTTCGTTCACAGGAGGTGCTCGGTACATGATGCAAAATTATTTAGATGCCATGACCCTCTGTAAATGGTATGGATACCCAGACTTCTTCATCACAATAACATGCAATCCTAAATGGCCTGAAGTCCAAAGTTTCCTTCAAGACAAAAATCTGAACGCAGATGACACACCGGTCATATTGTGCAGGCCTTTTAAAATAAAACTTGACTCCTTGATGAAAGATCTGAAGCATGGAGATATCCTTGGAAAACTTCAATCAGGTATTCTTTACTTTATTTGAATGTCATCTATCTTTATTTATATATAAATGTCACACCCCGACTAGGTAGTTGCGGAAGCGTAATACGGGAATGTAACAGATAACACTGGTATCAACCACATTGTTTATAAAGAAATTCAACAACTAATTTACATCATATTACATTGGTAGGTACTATGTTTAAAAACTAGATGAAAAACACATAACCTGTTCTAGGTTCCTTATTCATTAGTACGTATTTGCATCTATTCGCAGCTATTCAACTTTCCTTCTAACACCAAGCACAAAAGCAAATCATTCCACCTTCGGCTTACCTGAAAAGCATGTTAAAACGGGTCAACTACGTCTGGTTGGTGAGTTTCAAGTTTCACGAGTTCGAACAAAATCAGTATACGAGTTCGTAAAGTTCACAGTACGTATGTATATAAGTATGTGTATGATGTATTATACTAAACCACAAGTGAAACCGAGACAGCTCGCACTGCATGGCCACCCTTGCCCATGTACTCCCGTTGGCATTTAACAGCCACCTTGCCCCAAGTATGTACTATGTCTAACACTACATAGCAGAATGTAATCAGTATAAATGACAATGTGCAACTGCGTAAACAAGTATATCCGGCATACCCCACCGGCGCCTTCAGTTGGGTTTGTCAAACCGATAGTACTATCCACACGTCACTGGCACGAAGTTAATCACTTGTGTTTGTGGGGACTTTCAAGTGTTAGTACTTAGATAATTCACATCACCACACGTTTTCAAGTATATAAGTATATGTAAACATGCTTTCCACCCCAAAAGTTCGTAAACAGTTTAGAAAGTGGGGTCGTGAAACTCACCTTATTGTAGTTCGAGCAGGTAATATACGTCAATAAGTGTTATGCCTCGATTATAACTCGTATCCTATAATCGGTATCGTACTGTTAATACTAGTACAGTGTTTAAACCAAATCGGGCGGTATAACTAGTCTGGTTATAGCTGTTAGGCCCAAAACATGACCATAGTCTTAGATTGTGACGTTGTATACTATGAAATGTTTAAAACTGGATTTGGCTCAGTTTCACCGTTTTCCGAGCCTAGCCAAGTTGATCGTTTATGCGTTTCGGAAATAGGTAAGATCATATAAACTTATGTAAACATATTGATTGATAAAATGATTTGATTTATAAAAGAATTTTAAGGTTTCGGTATCTGGATTGATCACAGGTTTCGTTTCCGTTTTATTACGGTTTTGATTATACGAAGCGCGTACAATTCATCCGAATTGTCCGGAATTCTCGTAAAAAGTTCGTTTTTATCAAATTCACCTAAAACTATGATATTTTACCAGTTTTGACATTTTGACATACCAGTCAGTCCGTTAAACACAAAACTGCCGGTTTCGTTAAAACAAATATAGTTTAAATCTTTTATTATTCATAACTAATTATGCACTTATATATAAATTATGGAAATTTTTGTAAAAATACATTAAAATATGGATAATTTTATAAAAATACTTTTAGAAATTTTATGATTAATTATCTATTTATAAAAATTCATTAAATGTGATATAATTAAGTAATAAATATCCCGTTTATAACAAACAACATCTGAAAAATCCGATAATTTTTCCAAGTGGTCTCAATATCATCACATAGCTCCTGAAAAATCTCCAGAACCTAACTCTTTGGCCAAAATGCTTTTTTGCGTGTTTTTCGGCTGTTAAAACTCGATTACAACACAATTGCACAAAAATACCTAAACATCTCCAAATGTCCTCAAACTTTGCCAGTGATATTCACATAACATTTATGGGTTCCAAACCAAATTTCATAATTTTTGATGAAGTTTAACTATTTTCCCGAATAAACGCCAATAAACGGTAATAAATTCGCCAAATATTCTATGTTTATCGTAAAACTACCAAATTTGAACAGGGACTCATTTAAATGATCCCTAATGTCCCTGCAAATTTTTACAAGCTAAAAACAAGAACGTCACAACCTAATACTAAACAGCCCCTAAACGAGTGTTACGGGTTTACCTTGTCGGTTTTCGATGAGTTTTGATGGTTTAAACAACTCTCCAGGTCTTGGGTCATAAACTCAGTGTATCTACATATCATATAATATCAAACCAAGCATAAATCATCCATATAACAGCCTTGTTAATTAGAGTTTCGGTTTCGGTTTCAAACCGAACTTTCGAACCGTAAAAACGACATATTCATGTTCTAATCCGTGTTTTTCGCCAAAAATCCACATGTTACTGACTTGTAAACATGTTTGACATCAAAAAATGATTTTAGGTGATTTTTAGGGTTTTTGGATGGTTAAACATGTTTAAAACTAATCAAGACTTAATTTTTCATGGTTAAACTTTGTTAATCAAGTAAAAATCTCATGAGTTTTGATTGTTACCTTGGAGGTTTTGGCTGAAAGATGCAAGAAATTAGCTGATCTTGATCTTGGTTGGTTTGTGTGTTAAAATATCCATTTTTTTTAACTTATACAACAAGCTAGAAACAAAAGGGATATACCCTTATTTGCGGCCGGCTCATGAATGGGGCCCATTGGGCCTCTTTTTGGCCCATTGGTGCCTCGGTTTTCGTGCCACACGTAAAATTCGGTCCAAAATTTAATTCGGGTTCGGTTTTTCGCAAGAAAACTAGTTCGAGTGCGAAAAATAGCGCGAAAACAAGTGTTTTTCAGCCAATTTTTGTAAAATAAAAAAAACGTACTGACTCGTTTTAAAAATCCAAAATATTTTCACGGATTGCCTAGAACATGTCATATAAGTGTTTTATAAATCTTTTTCGGCTTAACGGATGCTACAATGCTCGTTTTGATGTTAACGATTGCGTTTAAACTCATAGCGTATCAATAAACGAAACCTTTTTCGTTTAAATGGTTTTAAACGTACTGGGGCCTAAATATCAATATGTTAGACACTATAATATATATATAACTCGTATATGACCCCTCAGTATATATACGGGTCATAATTAGTATCGGTCGGTTACTCGTTTAAGCACTACGAATTAACCGATTTATCGTTTACTCGCTATGTAATGAATAAGGTATACCTTGTTTTGTCACGAATGTCACATTCTCCCCCCCATTATGAAATTTCGTCCCCGAAATTTAATGTGTCATCGGTTTTCTTCTTAGGGAACAGGTGTGGGTATTTCTTTTGGAATTCGTCCTTTCGTTCCCAAGTAAATTCGGGTCCTTGTTTTGAATTCCACCGAACTTTTACCAATGAGATTTTATTGTGTCGTAACTGTTTAGTTTTACCGTCCACAATTTCTACCGGTTTCTCTACGAAGTTGAGCTTTTCATTAATCCGGACATCTTCCAGTGGTACTATTGCCGTTTCATTAGTCAAACACTTTTTTAGATTCGATACGTGAAACACATCGTGAATAGTGCTCAGTTCTAAGGGTAGTTTTAATCGGTAAGCTACGGGACCAATTTTTGCAATAATCTCAAAAGGACCAATGTATCTCAGGGCTAATTTACCGGTCTTTCCAAACCTTATAACTCCTTTCCACGGCGATACTTTTAAAAACACATTGTCGCCTATTTCAAAATATAACGGTTTTCTACGAATATCGGCATAACTCTTCTGTCGGTCCCGGGCGGCTTTCAACTTTCGTTTAATCTTGTAAATCTTATCGGTTGTTTCTTGAATCAAATCGGATCTTGAAATTTGAGTATCACCCACCTCTGTCCAACAAAGTGGTGATCTACATTTTCGCCCGTATAAGGCTTCATAAGGCGCTGCTTGTATACTGCTATGGTAACTATTATTGTAAGAGAATTCAATGAGCGGGAGGTGTTGATCCCAATTCCCTTTAAAGTCCAGGACACAAGCACGAAGTAAATCTTCTAAGGTTTGGATAGTTCGTTCGGATTGACCATCTGTCTGGGGATGGTAAGCGGTACTCAGGTCTATTCAGGTTCCCAGAGCTTCTTGAACTACTTGCCAAAAATGTGAAGTAAAGTGACTATCTCGATCTGAAATAATCGAAAGAGGTACTCCGTGTCGAGATACAATTTCATCGATGTAAATTTGGGCGAGTTTTTCGGTAGAGTAATTGTTACGGATCGGAATAAAGTGTGCGGATTTGGTTAATTGGTCTACAATTACCCAAATCGCATTATGTCCTCGGGAGGTTTTGGGTAGATGTGTTACGAAATCCATGGTTATTTGTTCCCATTTCCACTGTGGGATTTCGGGTTGTTGTAACATTCCCGAAGGTTTTTGATATTCCGCCTTAACCCTTGCACACGTTGCACACTTACTTACATACAAGGCTACATCCTTTTTCATGTCAGGCCACCAGTAAAATTTCTTAACATCTTTATACATCTTATCAGTACCTGGATGAATAGAATATTTGGATTTGTGTGCTTCATCAAGAATGAGTTCGCGGAGTTTATGAAGTGTTGGAATCCAGACCCGGTTTTTATAATAGAATATTTCATCAATTTTCTTCTCAAAATTCTTTTCGTTCCCGTGTAGTTCTTCCTTTTCTAACCGGTCTGATTTTAAGGCTTCGTCTTGTGCAACACGAACTTGTTCGATTAGCCTACTTTGGACAATCATTCCGAGTGTTCGTACCCTCAACGGTTTAACTCTATCCTTTCGACTTAAAGCATCAGCTACTATATTGGCCTTTCACGGATGGTATTTAATTTCACAATCATAATCGTTTAACAGTTCTACCCATCTTCTTTGTCTCATGTTCAGTTCATTCTGATCAAATATATGTTGTAAGCTTTTGTGATCGGTATAGATGGTACATTTGGTGCCGTACAAGTAATGTCTCTAGAATTTCAATGCAAAGATAACTGCTCCCAATTCCAAATCGTGGGTCGTGTAATTCTTCTCGTGTACCTTTAATTGTCGGGAGGCATACGCTATTACTTTCTTTCGTTGCATCAGTACGCATCCCAAACCTTTACGAGACGCGTCACAATAGACCACCAATTCATCAGTTCCATCTGGGAGACTTAATATTGGAGCTTCACATAACTTTTGTTTTAACGTTTGGAAGGCCATTTCTTGTTCTTCTCCGCAGTCATACGTTTGATCTTTCTGAGTTAGGAGGGTTAAAGGTTGAGCAATACTTGAAAAGTTTTCAATAAATCGTCGGTAATACCCGGCTAATCCTAAAAATTGACGAATTTCCTTTGGTGATTTAGGTACTTGCCAACTCTTAATGGCATCAATTTTACCGGGGTCGACTTGGATTCCTTGTTGATTCACAATGTGTCCTAAAAATTGTACTTCTTGTAACCAGAATTCACATTTGGACAGTTTGGCGTATAGCTTTTCTTGTCCCAATAACTCCAAGATTTCCCGCAAATGTTGTTTGTGTTCCTCCTTACTTCTCGAATATATCAAAATTTCATCGATAAACACTATCACGAATTTGTCAAGGTAGGGTTTGCAAACTCGGTTCATAAGATCCATAAACACTGCAGGCGCATTGGTCAACCCAAACGGCATAACCAAAAATTCATAGTGACCGTACCGAGTTCGGAATGCTGTTTTTGGGATATCTTCATCCTGAATTCTTACTTGATGATAACCCGATCTGAGATCAATTTTCGAAAAATACTTCGCACCCTGGAGCTAATCAAACAAGTTATCAATTCGGGGTAAGGGGTATCTATTCTTTATAGTGACTTTATTCAATTACCGATAATCAATACACATTCGAAAACTTCCATATTTCTTTTTCACAAATAACACTGGTGCTCCCCATGGTGAATAACTAGGTTGGATAAAACCCATGTCCAGTAACTCTTGTAACTGGTTGGACAGTTCTTGCATTTCAGAAGGTGCAAGTCGGTAAGGTGCCTTAGCAATTGGTGCTGCTCCCGGTATTAAGTCAATACGGAATTCAACTTGTCGGGTCGGTGGTAAACCAGACAACTCATC
Source organism: Bidens hawaiensis (assembly GCF_021521415.1). Lineage (NCBI taxonomy): Eukaryota > Viridiplantae > Streptophyta > Magnoliopsida > Asterales > Asteraceae > Bidens > Bidens hawaiensis. Next base: position 58,505 of record NW_027496892.1, on the reverse strand, counting down.
GGGAAACACATCTGAATACTCGTGTACCACTGGGATGTCTTCTATTCGCTTTTCATCGGGGTCTTTGACTGTTACGCTCGCCAAGTATAATGTACAACCTTGGCGCAAATACTTTAATGCCTTAAGTTTGGATATGAGAGGCAGTACAGTACCCGCTTTCTCACCTTGAACAATCATCGCCTCATCATTCGAAAGGGGTATCCTAACAGTCTTATCCTTACAAACAATTTCCGCTTTAAACTTAGACAGCCAGTCCATACCGACTATAACATCAAAACTTTCTAATTCCACTAGAAGTAAATCAATAAGAAACGGGTGGTCGTTTAGGATCAGGGAACAGTTTCGAATGATTTGTTTCACAATTACAGACTTACCGTTAGCAAGCTCTATAGTATAGGTATCTGTTAGTTCACTAACCAACATATTTTCTAAGGGTAAACAGTTAACATATACGAAACTTCTATCAGCGCCCGTATCAAACAAAACTGAAGCATACTGACCGGAAACTAAGAATGTACCCGTTACTACGTTCGGATCACGAAGCTCTTCACTCGATCATATTACAAAAGCGCATCTCCTAGCTGCATTGGAAGTTAATGCCTGTGCTTGATTCTGTCTTCTTACTACATTCTAATTCAACTTGGAACAGTATCTTCGAAAGTGTTCCATGACATTCATAGCAGGTACGGAGGCTCATGGTAGGTGGGGTTTGTTGATTGAGTTGTGGTCGGGTTTGTTGAGGTCGAGTTGGATGTTGAGAACGACGGGGTTGGGTTGTTTGAGATTGTCGGTTCGGAGTATTCACTATCCTTCTACAATTTGGAGCATAATGCCCAATTTTCCACATCTTTGACACATAACTGTTCGACATTCACCAGTATGATGTAAATTACATTTTTCACATTTCGGAAACGACCCTTTATATGTATCTAGTTTCGTGTTGGAACTGGTTCTAGTATAATTCTGAATTGCAAGGCGGATTCTTTGATTCTGAGATTTCATTTGTGCTGTAGAGGTACAATCAGTTTGTTTCAGACCAGACGATTCCCCTGGTACTCTTAATACACCGTTTCTTGTAAGGTCAAAATTAACGACGTCGACTTGTGACACGTCACTTTCTAAAGTTGGGTTAGCTATGGAATTGACTATACTTCTCATGTTTGGGGCCAGACCCCAAATGTAGCGCTCAATGCGCTTGGGTCCTGGAATATTTAACCATGGTACTAAACGAGTCAATTCATTGAAACGGTTTGTGTAACTTAAATGATAAGGGCCTCTCAGTTCCAAATTCCAGAGTTCGTGTTCCAACTTATGGATCTTATTTCTTGGGCAGAAATGTTTAACTATAAGGGTTTTAAGTTCAGCCTATGACATACTGTTTATAGCCTCTTGTCCCCTTATTTGAACCACTATGTTTCACCATATCAAAGCATGATCCAAAAACATGCTAGTAATATACTTAATTATACAGTCTGGTGGTTAATTGCTGATGCTAATTACAGATTCAGTCGTTTCAATCCATCTGATCAATCCATTTAGTTCCTCAATACCACTTAAATTTATAGCTCTACACTACATAAACTGTTCATACGAGCATTCTCGACGCGGGGGATAAGTGTTACCAGAAGTATTAGTATTTGAAGGGGGAGTTATATTCGTGACATTATTAGTATTCAACAGGGAAATAGTATTCGTAGCTGCATTAGTGTTCGGCGGAGGTGTAGTATTATCGGTTGTATCGATGCTTGACAGTTGGTTAACGGTTGTATTTTCAAGTATGCCAGCAGTGACTAGCGCTACAATAGTCAGTATCACTGCTTATAGTTGGCGAGCAATCATTTCGCCCACCTCCGCCTCAGATATAGTATTAGTTTTCTCCGAGGCCTTTCTATAACAATAATCATAAACAGACAACTATGCCAAATAACACATTTGCATTACCCATAATTGTTACTGTACGTATGTATTCCAACATCAGCACAAAGTCTTAACCTGGTATAGGTAAGCGTTTTAAATATACGTACAAAAATTTGTCACTATAAAGAGCTTAACCCGGTAAGGGTCAGTGCTTGTAATATAGTGGATTAAAAACATCATCCATGTCAGCGCAATATTCTACTACCAGTGCTGCATGGGGTATCAAAAGATTACGTTCAACCAACCAGATTATTTTTATTTCTGTTTATTCATATGTGTATAATACATTAACCACACACAAACAACCATTTAGGCTGCAATAACTGCTTGACAACCCCATAACTAGGTTGTCACTCTATTCAAGAGCCGTTAAGAATGAGTATCGGATCAATGTAAGTTAATTACTACTTGTATATCTAGCATTTAATCGTATAGCTCCCGTCTTCTCTGTAAGTTGGTAATTATAGCTATTAAGTGCTCTAGTATCTGATTAGTCAATACATCTAACCAGGATACGGAAGGTTCTTCCCCTATGATAAGTTAATCTGGGTGGGGAAGGCATACTATCAGGTGGTGGTACTCTCGTATAGTCAGTCTGACTAGCTCTATGAGTGGATGCAGTCACCGTGGTATGGTGTGATAATGGTGTGGGAGATCTAGGAGTTCTAGTGGTAAGTACTGGTGAATCGTACCTCATGCTTAGGTGATGTTCTAGGGGAATAACTGTCTCATCTATAGCTTGATAAGTAAGGCTTATCAATGGAGCCTCATATGGAATCACCTCATTTCTCTCATTTCCATCTGTTTCTACATATATGTTCTCCTCCGAGTCTTTTTCTCGTTCTTCCTTCTCAAGAGATAGGGTTGGTACTTGATCAGTTGCATCATATCTGATTCTCGGCATCCCTCTGTACAAAAGTTACTATAATAATAACAATTCTTGATAACATTAATTATAATAATGTATAATATTAATTAAAGTTTAGTACTTACATGTATTCGTACACATTAGCATAGATAATCCTTTATATAGATATATATTTATTTAATATTATATTTTATACACATATCTTACTGTTTTTACCTATTAGATTGTTCAACAACTCCTTCTCGAATTCCCACGTACAAACAAGTCCGTTATTACGTTCCGGACCATAATAACCCACTTGTCCATTCGAATTCATCCTGAGAATCAACAGTATATATTATTTAATATTATTTTATTCCCAGAGCTAATCGAGCCTACGATTATATTAGGGTATCCTAAGGGACATCCTAATTCTTTATAACCAATGGCTCTGATACCAACTTCTGTCACACCCCGACTAGGTAGTTGTGGAAGCGTAATACAGGAATGTAACAGATAACACTGGTATCAACCACATTGTTTATAAAGAAATTCAGCAACTAATTTACATCATATTACATTGGTAGGTACTATATTTACAAACTAGATGAAAAACACATAACCAGTTCTCGGTTCCTTATTCATTAGTACGTATTTGCATCTATTCGCAGCTATTCAACTTTCCTTCTAACACCAAGCACATAAGCAAATCATTCCAACTTCGGCTTACCTGAAAAGCATGTTAAAACGGGTCAACTACGTCTGGTTGGTGAGTTTCAAGTTTCACGAGTTCGAACAAAATCAGTATACGAGTTCGTAAAGTTCACAGTACGTATGCATATAAGTATGTGTATGATGTATTATACTAAACCACAAGTGAAACCGAGACAGCTCGCACTGCATGGCCACCCTTGCCCATGTACTCCCGTTGGCATTTAACAGCCACCTTGCCCCAAGTATGTACTATGTCTAACACCACATAGCAGAATGTAATCAGTATAAATGACAATGTGCAACTGCGTAAACAAGTATATCCGGCATACCCCACCGGCGCCTTCAGTTGGGTTTGTCAAACCGATAGTACTATCCACACGTCACTGGCACGAAGTTAATCACTTGTGTTTGTGGGGACTTTCAAGTGTTAGTACTTAGATAATTCACATCACCACACGTTTTCAAGTATATAAGTATATGTAAACATGCTTTCCACCCCAAAAGTTCGTAAAACAGTTTAGAAAGTGGGGTCGTGAAACTCACCTTATTGTAGTTCGAGCAGGTAATATACGTCAATAAGTGTTATGCCTCGATTATAACTCGTATCCTATAATCGGTATCATACTGTTAATACTAGTACAGTGTTTAAACCAAATCGGGCGGTATAACTAGTCTGGTTATAGCTGTTAGGCCCAAAACATGACCATAGTATTAGATTGTGACGTTGTATACTATGAAATGTTTAAAACTGGATTTGGCTCAGTTTCACCGTTTTCCGAGCCTAGCCAAGTTGATCGTTTATGCGTTTCGGAAATAGGTAAGATCATATAAACTTATGTAAACATATTGATTGATAAAATGATTTGATTTATAAAAGAATTTTAAGGTTTCGGTATCTGGATTGATCACAGGTTTCGTTTCCGTTTTCTTACGGTTTTGATTATACGAAGCGCGTACAATTCATCCGAATTGTCCGGAATTCTCGTAAAAGGTTTGTTTTTATCAAATTCACCTAAAACTATGATATTTTACCACTTTTGACATTTTGACATACCAGTCAGTCCGTTAAACACAAAACTGCCGGTTTCGTTAAAACAAATATAGTTTAAATCTTTGATTATACATAACTAATTATGCACTTATATATAAATTATGGAAATTTTTGTAAAAATACATTAAAATATGGATAATTTTATAAAAATACTTTCAGAAATTTTATGATTAATTATCTATTTATAAAAATTCATTAAATTTGTTATAATTAAATAATAAATATCCGTTTATACCAAACAACATCTGAAAAATCCGATAATTTGCCAAGTGGTCTTAATATCATTACATAGCTCCTGAAAAATCTCCAGAACCTAACTCTTTGGCCAAAATGCTTTTTTTTGCGTGTTTTTCGGCTGTTAAAACTCGATTACAACACAATTGCACAAAAAATACCTAAACATCTCCAAATGTCCTCAATCTTTTCTAGTGATATTCACATAACATTTATGGGTTCCAAACCAAATTTCATAATTTTTGATGAAGTTTAACTATTTTTCCCGAATAAACGCCAATAAATGGTAATAAATTCGCCAAATATTCTCTGTTTATCGGAAAATTACCAAATTTGAACATGGACTCATTTAAATGATCCCTAATGTCCCTGCAAATTTTCACAAGCTAATAACAAGAACGTCACAACCTAATACTAAACAGCCCCTAAACGAGTGTTACGGGTTTACCTTGTCGGTTTTCGATGAGTTTTGATGGTTTAAACAACTCTCCAGGTCTTGGGTCACAAACTCAGTATATCTACATATCATATAACATCAAACCAAGCATAAATCATCCATATTACAGCCTTGTTAATTAGGGTTTCGGTTTTGGTTTCAAACCGAACTTTCGAACTGTAAAAACGACATATTCATGTTCTAATCCGTGTTTTTCGCCAAAATTCCACATGGTACTGACTTGTAAACATGTTTGACATCAAAAAATGATTTTAGGTGATTTTTAGGGTTTTTGGATGGTTAAACATGTTTAAAACTAATCAAGACTTAATTTTTCATGGTTAAACTTTGTTAATCAAGTAAAAATCTCATGAGTTTTGATTGTTACCTTGGAGGTTTTGGCTGGAAGATGCAAGAAATCAGCTGATCTTGATCTTGGTTGGTTTGTGTGTTAAAATATCCAATTTTTTTTAACTTATACAACAAGCTAGAAACAAAAGGGATATACCCTTATTTGCGGCCGGCTCATGAATGGGGCCCATTGGGCCCCTTTTTGGCCCATTGGTGCCTCGGTTTTCATGCCACGCGTAAAAGTCGGTCCAAAATTTAATTCGGGTTCGGTTTTTTGCAAGAAAACTAGTTCGAGTGCGAAAAATAGCGCGAAAACGAGTGTTTTTCAGACCATTTTTGTAAAATAAGAAAAACGTACTGACTCGTTTTAAAAATCCAAAATATTTTCACGAATTGCCTAGAACATGTCGTATAAGTGTTTTATAAATCTTTTTCGGCTTAACGGATGCTACAATGCTCGTTTTGATGTTAACGATTGCGTTTAAACTCATAGCGTATCAATAAACGAAACCTTTTTCGTTTAAATGGTTTTTAACGTACTGGGGCCTAAATATAAATATGTTAGCCACTATAATATATATATATATATATATATATATATATATATATATATATATATATATATATATAACTCGTATATGACCCCTCAGTATATATACGGGTCATAATTAGTATCGGTCGGTTACTCGTTTAAGCACTACGATTTAACCGATTTATCGTTTACCTCGCTATGTAATGAATAAGGTATACCTTGTTTTGTCACGAATGTCACAATAAAAGTTCCAAAAAAAAAGGTATGCGTAAATACTTATTTTTTTTACCTATGAAATAGAATTTTATATTGTTTTTTGATGCAATTCTCAGATTTTTGATGCCCTTTTATTTTATTTCAACCCTGCCCCTCGTGTGCGTATATACAAGTAGTATAATATATATAATATTAGTGAAAACTGTTTCTTTAGTCATGCTTCTTCTGCTTTTGTTTAGGTTGGTAGTTACTTTTGGTTCCAAGGAATATAAAAACTACAACGTTAAAAGCTAAAATCATATCTTAACGTGTAACTGAAGCTTGATAATATCAACACAACAACGATATTGAGTATCTACATTAACAGAATTTAAATTCAAATATATATTTTAACTCTTATTTATATTTCTACAGCTGTTTACACAGTGGAGTTTCAAAAGCGCGGTTTGCCTCACGCCCATATTTGTCTATTTATGCAAAAAGAAGACAAACTCCCAAACGTAGAGCATGTCGATCCGTACATCAGTGCCGAGATTCCTGATAAGAACGAAGATCCTGAATTATACAACCTTGTGGCTGATTTGATGATGCATGGACCTTGCGCACACTATAACAAGCCATGTCATGCGTTATAGACAACAAGTGTTCGAAAAACTTCCCAAAGAAGTTTCAAGCTGAAACGTCAATAGATACATATGGCTTCCCTTTATACAGAAGGCGCGATTCAGGCGCAGTTGTCGAAAAAGCAGACGTCAATCTTGATAACCGAAGCGTCGTTCCATACAACAAGAAACTCTTGAAACGATACCAGGCTCATATAAACGTCGAGTGGTGCAATCAGGGGTCGTCTATCAAGTACCTATTCAAATACATAAACAAAGGCCCTGATCGCGCGACTGTGTACTTCTCTAACAGTGGAGACGGTGAAAAGAACACGGATCGTAATGTTGACGAGATTAAAGAGTTCTATGACTGTCGATATCTGTCGGCATGTGAGGCGTCGTGGCGTATTTTCGGATTCGATGTCCATTACAGAATGCCTGCGTTTATGAGACTGCCTTTCCACCTTCCTGAAAACAGCAGGTGATTTACGATACCGGGGACGATATTGATAATGTGCTGGAAAAAAACAGACAGCGTCGCATCTTCAATGTTCGAATTGTGGATGAAATACAACAGCGTTAATAAGGAAACACAAAAACTAACTTATTCAGAGTTCCCAACGAAATTCGTTTGGCACGTCAAACCGCGTGGCTGGCAATGAAGGAAGAAAGGATTTGCCATTGGTAGAATCCACGCAATATCTCCAGCTCTTGGAGAAGCATACTTTTTACGAGTCCTCTTAAACAAGGTGAAAGGACCAAAAACATTTGAAGATATACGTACTGTTAACGGTCATATATACCCTACTTTCAGAGATGCATGCTATTCCCTTGGATTATTAGATGATGACACTGAATACATCGAGGGAATTGAAGAGGCAAGCGTTGCCGGAACAGGGGCTCACCTGCGTTCATTGTTTGCTATAATGTTGTCTACCGACAGCCTCTCTAGGCCCGAACACGTATGGAACAGTACCTGGAAACTCCTGTCAGACGACATCCTCCACAGGCAAAGAAAGCTATTAAAATCACCAGGTATATGTTAATTTTTACCAGATGATGTTTAATTAGGCTATCCAAAATATTAAGACCCTGTCACATGTAAATAATAAACAACTAAATAACACATTATTTTTAATAAGTATAATCTGATCAGAAACAATTATACATATGAACAATACAAATATTATTATTCAATGGAAAATAATTCAATGTTATCACGAACGATAGTAAATTTGAGTTTTAAAGTCAATTAACTCTTTTGAAAACAAACATATAATAAAACGTATGGCTAGGAATCTATGATACAATACGAGTGTTTGACTAATATTAACATGTACATGTTACCACTTGTATAATAATAAAAATAATAATATCAACACTACCGTACACACTGTCCTTCACCTTCTCCTTCCAAATTTATTCATTTACTTATCATTAGTGATACATAATATGTATTGTGCAAGTAATATGGCATTATTAAAATATATATGACATTGTACAAAAAAAACTCGATATCACTATACTTCGATCAATATATGTAAGGCCCCGTTACCGGTAGCCCTACTTTCGTGTTGGATTTACTCATAAACGCAGTTTTAAATATCATAGTTAATTAAAACATTCGCGGAACATTAAAAACATTCAAACCATTACATTCCATAACCATAATTCTTGTCTTATCGAGCATTCATAGTCATTTAAAAACAAATCATAGTCTTGTAAAATAAAACATCATAGCAAAATCTTCAGATGCCAGCTTCGTCCAACTCTGCCATGTGTCCTCCTCAAGCTACCTGCCTCATTCTACTCACCTGCGTGCATACTAAAAGTCAGCTACGTTGAGTGAGTTCTAGTTAATCACATAATCATACAATACCTTCTTACATTTCATACTTAACCTCTTAACTTTCTTTCATACACACATAAGTGCATATACTTTCATTCTTACCTTCATACTTTCTTTACATACATAATCATACGTTTTAAAGAGCCTTTCGCCCTATAACCTCACAGATATTATAAGGGTCTGGTCCCTAACATCACAGATATTATAAGGGTCTGGTCCCTAACATCCCAGATATTATAAGGGTCTGGTCCCAAACATTGCAGATATTATAAGGGTCTGGTCCCTAACATCACAGATATTATAAGGGTCTGGTCCCAAACATCACAGATATTATTAGGGTCTGGTCCCTTTGCTTCGTGTAACTGTACCATACATGTTCATACATACTTTCCTTGACAATACGTGCAATCTCCGAAGAGCGTTCACGTACCATCATCATAACATACATACATTATGCATACATCATATATTCATACATACATCATATCTCTCATCATACTTATCAATCATATCTTAACTACCACCTGACGGTTCATGCAATATCCGAAGATCGTTCACGCACCGTCAAGCAATCATCATACATAAATCATACAAGGCATACACTTATCACTTAAGATAAGTGTATTAACTATCACATTGAGTATGCACACAGCCCCGAAAACATAACAAGGAAGTGGGGCTAGAAACTCACCTGAATCATGTTACGCTCTCCGTTAATCGTTATTCCCTTCTTGAGCTGTGCACGGCTAACTGTATATAATATTTACACGTATCAATTAACTACTACTACTCATGTTGTATTTCTATATTTATATAACCCACAACGAACGGGGTCCGGGGGCAGCGCCCCTGGCAGCGGGGTCTAGGGGCGGCAGCCCTTAGCAGGGTCCAAGGGGCAGAGCCCCTGGCTGGGGTCGAGCTGTCTTAACACATTTTTCATTAGGTTTTTAATTTATTTTCCAATTTTCTAACTCCAGAGAACTTATCATTAAGAGACTTAACAATAAGCGAACTTAACATTAAGCGAACTTAGTGTTAAGCGAACTTAACATCAAGCGAACTTAACATTAAGCGAACTTACTGTAAGCGAACTTAGTGTTAAGCGAACTTAACATTAAACGAACTTATCACCAGGCGAAGTTAATTGCAGGCGAAGTTAGACATCAGCGAACTTGGGGTCCAGCGAAGTTAATCATAGGCGAACTTGTCAACAAGCGAAGTTATCAGTTAGGCGAACTTGCTTGCAAGCGAAGTTAAGCTTGCAGGCGAAGTTATGGCTTGGCGAACTTAGCTTGCAGGCGAAGTTGCCCAGCTGCGCCTCAGTTCAATCTTAATCCCCCAAAATCATCACGTTTTACTGAGAAATCCATGGGTATGGTATTTGACTAACCCGCGATCATTCCTATGGTCGTTTTTGGATAAGATTTGACTCGAAAACATGTAAAGTTTGGACCTTTAATTTCATGAACGTTCAATGCAAGATCTACGGTTTATCTTAAACGAACCGTACATGTTTATGGGTTTATTAGGTTGGTCCTAGAATCAAGTTCACTACTTTACGTTTCGTTTAGACCCGATCTATCACCGTTTCAAGCTTCAAGGCTAAACGTTTAATAAAACGTAAACTTTAAAGGTCAAGAACATACCTTTTGTGCTCGTTCGATCTTGGTTAGCTTGTTTAGGAACTCTAGATCTCGTATCTATTTTGAATCGCGTGTGCTTGCTCGGACCTCACCTCTCTTTCTCTCGGCCGAAATATGGTGGTGTGTGTATTTTGAGTGTGTAGAGATTTGGATGGATATAAATGAGGGTTTAGGGTTTTAGGTTGGTTTAAGAGGGTATTTATACCCCTTGAAGCCCATGGACCTAAAGCCCATTACCAATTAGTCCACCTTAATTAATCTAAGTCCATGATCCGTTCTTAACTCGATATTAATTAATTAATAATGCGAAATCACTAAACATAACTTTCTTTATTCAATATTATAAAATTTAGGATGTTACAAGTCTTCCCTCCTTAAAGAGGTTTCGTCCCCGAAACCTAACTATTACATAAACAAACTAGGGTAGAACTTGCGCATCCCATCCTCAGCTTCCCAAGTAGCATCCGATCCCTTGCGATGTTTCCATATCACTTTTACCAATGGTATAACCTTGTGACGAAGTTGCTTCTCTTTGCGATCAACAGTATCTATCGGTTGCTCAATGTAGTTCAATTGTTCATCAACCTCAATGTCCATCAATGGTACGTGAGACCTGTCATCAGCTAGACACTTCCTCAGATGAGAAACATGGAAGGTTGAATGAATTCCTTCTAACTCATCGGGTAAATCCAGCTTATAAGCTACTTCCCCCACATGATCTAAAATTTTAAACGGTCCAATGTACCTCGGACTCAACTTCCCCCTCTTTCAAAAACGGATAATTTCTTTCCAAGGCGAGACCTTAAGCATCACATTGTCACCAACATTAAACTCAATCGGTAGTCGTCGCTTATCGGCATACGATTTCTGTCTGTCTTGAGCAGCCTTCATTCTTGCTTTGATCTGATCGAACTTTGAAGACGTTTCTTGAACCACTTCTAGGCTTCCCATTTCTTTCTGACCAATCTCACCCCAACACACCGGGGTTCTACATCGTCTACCGTAAAGCATCTCGAACGGTGGCATACCAATACTTGAATGGTAACTATTGTTATAGGAGAACTCTGCCAGGTGCAGATGATCATCCCAACTTCCACCAAAATCTAAAACACAAGCACGCAGCATATCCTCAAGGGTTTGGATCGTCCTTTCAGACTGTCCATCGGTTTGAGGATGATACGTCGTACTGATATTCAACCTCGTTCCCATAGCCTCATGGAATTTCTTCCAGAACCTCGAAGTAAACCGTGTATCTCTATCAGACACGATCGATAACGGTACTCCATGCTTAGCCACAACCTCTTTAATGAACAAGTTTGCTAACGTTTCTGACGAGATAGCCTCTCGTATAGGCAGAAAGTGAGCACTCTTGGTCAAACGGTCCACTATCACCCAGATGGTATCATGATGCTTAGCTGTACTAGGTAGCTTAGTTATGAAATCCATGGTGATGTGTTCCCATTTCCATTCAGGTATCTCTAGCGGCTGCATCTTCCCATAAGGCTTCTGATGTTCGGCTTTGACTTGTAAGCAAGTTAAGCACTTACTGACATAATCTACTACATCATTCTTCATTCCAGGCCACCAGTAATCTCTTTTCAAGTCTTGGTACGTCTTTGTAGCTCCAGGATGGATTGAGTACCTTGACTTATGAACTTCATCTAAGATTCGACTTCTAAGATCACCATGGCGTGGGATCCACATACGGTCGAACCTAGTCTTAACTCCATGAGTGTTTTCCATCAACTCATCTTGCTGGCCATAAATCCTTTCTTTCTTTACTAACCCTTCATCTACTAACACCTCTGACTGCACCTTGATGATTTCTTCAAAAAGACTTGGGTTCATGATCAACTTGTATGACTTTACTGTTGCAAGGACTTCCTCATTCTTTCGACTTAACGCGTCAGCGACTACATTAGCTTTACCGGGATAGTACTTAATGTCGCAGTCATAATCCTTAATCAACTCCAACCATCTTCTCTGCCTCATGTTCACAGTTGGTATCAAATCCACTCTTGTGCCGTTCGGGATGATGGGACACGCCTCATCGAGGACGATGAGTCCAAAGGGGGGTTTTCTGTAACACCCTTGATAAACACAACATCGTCCCACTCTTAGGCTATCCCACATCAGCCATGGACAAGAGAGATCCTTGGTTCATAAGTAAATGTCCTACCTCTTTAATCACCAACGCGTTTTGGGAAACCAAAAACAAATCCGTGAGGTCTTCGTGGGCAGAGCGGACAATATTGGTGGTGCGAGGGGCCGGATGTTACAGTTGTATAGATAGTACACTTAGTACCGTACAGATAATGCCTCCATATCTTAAGAGCATGCACTACAGCTGCTAACTCTAAATCATGCGTCGGATAAGTACTCTCGTGGACTTTCAATTGTCTAGACGCGTAAGCTATCACCTTTCCTCGTTGCATCAACACGCAACCTAATCCCTGATACGAGGCATCTGCACAAACAACCAAATCCTCATCACCATCGGGTAGAGTAAGGATTGGAGCTTGTGTGAGTCTTTTCTTCAACTCATCAAAAGCTTCTTCTTGAAACTTATCCCAACTGAATACTAACGACTTTCGGGTCATACCGGTCAATGGTGCGGCTATCTTGGAGAAACCTTCGATGAATCTCCTATAGTAGCCAGCTAACCCTAGGAAGCTTCATATATCAGTCGGATTCTGCTGAGTCTTCCAATTCGTTATCGCTTCAATCTTAGCTGGATCCACGGTAATCCCTCCAGGATTGATCACGTGACCTAGAAATTGCACTTCTCGCAACCAGAACGCGCATTTCGAAAACTTAGCGTACAACTTCTCTTTCTTCAGAACTTCCAATACCTCTCTCAAATGCTCAGCATAATCAGTCTCGCTCTTTGAATAAATCAATATATCATCAATGAAGACGATAACCGACTTATCTAACATCGGCCGACACACCCTATTCATCATGTCCATAAATGTTGCAGGAGCATTTGTTAGACCGAATGACATTACGAGGAACTCGTAGTGTCCATACCGCGTTCGGAACGCTGTCTTAGGGATGTCTGCCTCCTTCACCTTCAGCTGATGATAGCCTGATCTGAGATCTATTCGTGAGAACCAACTTGAACCTTGCAGTTGGTCAAACAGATCATCAATCCTTGGCAAAGGATATCTATTTTTTACCGTCAGCTTAATCAATTCGCGATAGTCTATGCACATTCTCATACTTCCATCCTTCTTCTTCACGAACAACACTGGTGCGCCCCACGGGGAAACACTTGGTCTTATGAAACCTTTGTCGAGGAGTTCTTGCAGTTGGGACATCAATTCTTTCATTTCGGACGGCGCTAGACGGTAAGGCGCTTTCGCAACAGGCTGGGCTCCTGGTACTAAATCTATTTGGAATTCTATCTCTCGCTCCGGTGGCAACCCCGGAAGATCCTCAGGGAATACTTCTGGGTAGTCGCACACAATGGGAACATCTTTCATTTCTTTCGTCTCGGCCGTAGCGTTGACAACATACGCCATGTAGGCACCACATCCTCGTCGTAATAACCCTTCGGCTTTTATCATCGAAATGACGTTAAACCCTGAACTTTCTTTATCACCGTAAACCGTCACCGCACTACCATCTAAAGACCTTAGCTTTATTATTCTACTCTTACATACTATCTGAGCTTCAAACTCAGACAACCAATCCATTCCCAAGACTACATCGAACCCTCCTAAGGTCATAACATACAAGGTAACAGGGAACTCATGTCCCTCTAACTCTAACTTACAATCCTTAACCATTTTTGTTATTTTAACCGAAGTGTCACTGGCGGTTTCTACTACAAAAGTTTCAGACACTCGGCAGCCTTTCATTTTAGTTAGTTTACTAAATGTCGTAGCTACAAAACTTCTATTCGCACCAGAATCAAATAATACGGAAGCAGAAATGCCGTTTACTAAGAACGTACCGGTCACAACATCAGGAATCTGTCTAGCTTGTTCCTGGGTCAGCATATAGACTCTAGTCCTCGGCATTGCTTGATTAGAATCTTTCTTCCCACTATTTCCAGCCTCACCTTCAGTGCACTCTCTTGCCATATGGCCTGTCTTGCCACATTTGTAACATGCTGGCTTCGCACCGCACTCATTGGCATAATGCCCTACCTTCCCGCACTTATAACAGGCATTCGACCCCATTCTGCATTCTCCACCATGAGCCTTTCCACATTTGAGACAAACATTAGAACTTCTACCCCACTTGCACTCACCACCATGCATCTTTCCGCAGGTCTTACACGATCTCTTCTCCCACACTTTCTGCTTCTTATCTTTGGAGTTCCATAACTGAGTACCGGGTCACTTAACAGGAGCAACCCACTTCTTATCTTTCTTTTCTTCTTCCACCACTGCGTCATCCGCAGGCAGGTCTATATAAACCACCTCTGCGAGCTCGACAGCAGAGTCAAAGGTAGCAGGTTTACTTGTCCTGACTAGCACGCGGACTTTCTGTGGCAATCCCCTCACATAACACTTGATTCTCTTGGCCTCAGTGTTAACCATGCGCCAGCTTTCAAGTTCAGGAACTTCATCTCCACCCTCTCAACCTCGGCGTCAGCACAGAACTTCTTCATCACTAACCCCTTCAGATCCTCCCACTTCATCTCTTTGATCTCTTCACGGGTCTTCCTCTGCTCCACACTCTCCCACCAATACATAGCCTCATCCTCGAATGATTGAGTAGCATAACCTACCGCTTGGTCGGGACGGCACTCGCTAATGAGGATAATTTTATCCATGGCGGTTATCCATTTAAGAGTAGCGATTGCGTCTCCTAACCCAGTCAGCTTAGGCGGGTCACAACCTTTGAAGGACTTATAGTTGCAACCACCTCGGCCCCTCTTTCTATCATCAACTTTCACAGACCTTACCTCACTTGAATCACCATTTTCCCTCTCATCATCCCTCCTACCACCACCACCTGCCCCTTCAACAGTCCTTTCATGGCTTCCAGCAGACCCTCCGGGAGTTATATTCTTCACAGCTGTAGCTACGGCTTGAACAATAGCTGCTTGAATCACGGGATCCAGTTGGACTCCTTCGTTGTTCTCCGGGTTTCTTCCAGCTGCGCTTCCTTCAGCTTCGGTGTTGGAAGCTGTCTCAACCGAAAGTTGCTGGACACGACGAGGCCTGCCGCGTCGTCCAGTACGACCTCTAACTCCAGCAATGTCTCCAGCTCCAGCCATCGTATTCTAAAAAGGAAAACACAAACATCATCACTCAAGGAACTATTTAGTACAAGGATAATAAGGTTAACAGGTAATAACAGTGGCCAGCTGTGATTAGCTGGTCACGTTACTTTCCGTATCCTATACACTTCCCTTTATGAGTCTATTTATGCTGGTTCTACTTAAGCAGTTAGTCAAATCAAACAATCAATTATTCCTATCCCTGTCGTTCACATATCTTTTCTTTCTCATTAACATATATCATTTAATCATACACTTTACCTTTACTGATCTTGCTTGAGCGACACATGGCATTCTTGAACTGGCATCTTCTTTCTTTTCTTACTTAAATCCCATTCTCTGTTCGAGTCTAAGCATGTAGGATGCTTAAATCTCTCGAACTTTGCTCTGATACCAACTTGTAATGCCCTATTACCGGTAGCCCTACTTTCGTGTTGGATTTACTCATAAACGCAGTTCTAAATATCAGAGTTAACTAAAACATTCGCGGAACATTAAAAACATTCAAACCATTACATTCCATAACCATAATTCTTGTCTTATCAAGCATTCATAGTCATTTAAAAACAAATCATAGTCTTGTAAAATAAAACATCATAGCAAAATCTTCAGATGCCAGCTTCGTCCAACTCTGCCATGTGTCCTCCTCAAGCTACCTGCCTCATTCTACTCACCTGCGTGCATACTAAAAGTCAGCTACGCTGAGTGAGTTCTAGTTAATCACATAATCATACAATACCTTCTTACATTTCATACTTAACCTCTTAACTTTCTTTCATACACACATAAGTGCATATACTTTCATTCTTACCTTCATACTTTCTTTACATACATAATCATACGTTTTAAAGAGCCTTTCGCCCTATAACCTCACAGATATTATAAGGGTCTGGTCCTAACATCACAGATATTATAAGGGCTGGTCCCTAACATCACAGATATTATAAGGGTTTGGTCCCTAACATCACAGATATTATTAGGGTCTGGTCCCTTTGCTTCGTGTAACTATACCATACCTGTTCATACATACTTTCCTTGACAATACGTGCAATCTCCGAAGAGCGTTCACGTACCATCATCATAACATACATACATTATGCATACATCATATATTCATACATACATCATATCTCTCATCATACTTATCAATCATATCTTACTACCACCTGACGGTTCATGCAATATCCGAAGATCGTTCACGCACCGTCAAGCAATCATCATACATAAATCATACAAGGCATACACTTATCACTTAAGATAAGTGTATTAACTATCACATCGAGTATGCACACAGCCCCGAAAACATAACAAGGAAGTGGGGCTAGAAACTCACCTGAATCCTATTACGTTCTCCGTTAATCGTTATTCCCTTCTTGAGCTGTGCACGGCTAACTATATAATATTTACACGTATCAATTAACTACTACTACTCATGTTGTATTTCTATCTTTATATAACCCACAACAAACGGGGTCCGGGGGCAGCGCCCCTGGCAGCGGGGTCTAGGGGCGGCAGCCCCTAGCAGGGTCCAAGGGGCAGAGCCCCTGGCTGGGGTCGAGCTGTCTTAACACATTTTTCATTAGGTTTTTAATTTATTTTCCAATTTGCTAACTCCAGCGAACTTATCATTAAGAGAACTTAACAATAAGCGAACTTAACATTAAGCGAACTTAACATCAAGCGAACTTAACATAAAGCAAACTTAATGTAAGCGAACTTAGTGTTAAGCGAACTTAACATTAAACGAACTTATCACCAGGCGAAGTTAATTGCAGGCGAAGTTAGACATCAGCGAACTTGGGGTCCAACGAAGTTAATCATAGGCGAACTTGTCAACAAGCGAAGTTATCAGTCAGGCGAACTTGCTTGCAAGCGAAGTTAAGCTTGCAGGCGAAGTTATGGCTTGGCGAACTTAGCTTGCAGGCGAAGTTAAGCTTGCAGGCGAAGTTGCCCAGCTGCGCCTCTGTTCAATCTTAATCCCCCAAAATCATCATCGTTTTACTGAGAAATCCATGGGTATGGTATTTGACTAACCCGTGATCATTCCTATGGTCGTTTTTGGATAAGATTTGACCCGAAAACACGTAAAGTTTGGACCTTTAATTTCATGAACGTTCAATACAAGATCTACGGTTTATCATAAACGAACCGTACATGTTTATGGGTTTATTAGGTTCGTCCTAGAATCAAGTTCACTACTTTATGTTTCGTTTAGACCCGATCTATCACCGTTTCAAGCTTCAAGGCTAAACGTTCAATAAAACATAAACTTTAAAGGTCAAGAACATACCTTTTGTGCTCGTTCGATCTTGGTTAGCTTGTTTAGGAACTCTAGATCTCGTATCTATCTTGAATCGCGTGTGCTTGCTCGGACCTCACCTCTCTTTCTCTCGGCCGAAATATGGTGGTGTGTGTATTTTGAGTGTGTAGAGATTTGGATGGATATAAATGAGGGTTTAGGGTTTTAGGTTGGTTTAAGAGGGTATTTATACCCCCTTGAAGCCCATGGACCTAAAGCCCATTACCACTTAGTCCACCTTAATTAATCTAAGTCCATGATCCGTTCTTAACTCGATATTAATTAATTAATAACGCGAAATCACTAAACGTAACTTTCTTTATTCAATATTATAAAATTTAGGATGTTACAATATATGTTAGGTTTTAAATATTTTTAACCGTTGACTCTAAAACAACAAACAACCTTTTACAGATTTACAGCTGAGAGAAGACCAAATCAAGAACCTTACATTACTCGAAATCCAGAAAATCCTACAACAAAACAACTCGAGCTTAACAAGGTATGAGACAATGCCTTTCCCTGATGAAGAGTCCTTATCTGTTGTCAATAACTGCCTTATTCTAGATGAGCAATCATACGATCAACAAACTGAGAGAGCAGAATTTGAAAAGTTGTTTAGATCAATAACCTCAGAGCAGAATACTATTTTTGGCATAATAACGAAAGCCGTACAGCAGAATAAAGGTGGTGTCTTTTTTGTTTACGGTCACGGCGGGACAGGGAAAACATATTTGTGGAAGACATTGTCTTCAGCCATACGATCCCAAGGTAATATTGTTTTAAACGTTGCATCAAGCGGAATCGCATCATTATTGTTATCCGGAGGTAGGACAGCGCATTCAAGATTTCATAATCCGGTTAACCTAAACGAGGACTCATCTTGCGTAATGGAACGAGGCTCAGATGAGGCCGAATTGCTAGAAAAGACAAAGCTAATAATTTGGGATGAAGCCCCAATGACCCACAAACACGCATTTCAGGCTCTTGACAAGTCTTGCAAAGACGTCTTAAAGTCAAAATCGCTATTTGGAGGAAAGGTTGTTGTCTTTGGAGGTGATTTCAGACAGATTCTGTCAGTAATACAGAAAGGAAGCAGGCAGCAAATAGTAAACGCAACTCTGTGTTCGTCCTATATTTGGCATCATTTTCGGGTACTTAGATTAACAAAAAACCTAAGGTTAACGGTTGGTCAACAATCGGCTGACATAGAAGACACCAAAAATTTCTCAAAATGGCTACTAGACATAGGTGAAGGTAAAGTCGGAGGAACTAATGACGGTACAGCAAAAATAGATATACCGGATGATTTACTTATTGAGCAATGTGACGACCCTATCCTAAAGCTAATACAGTTTGTATATCCCAATATTCTAAACAACAGCCAAGACCCTACATACTTTCAACAGAGGGGGTTGCTTGCACCAACAAATGAGGTTGTTCATGAGATTAATGATCGTCTGCTCGAATTATTTCATGGTGACCCGGTCGAGTACTTAAGCTCAGATTCTGTATCCAAGTCCGACTACATAGATGGAAATGTCGATCCAACTTTATACTCCACTGAGATACTTAACGGCCTTAAAATATCCGGGCTGCCAAACCACAAGCTTATATTAAAAGTCGGCGTACCCGTTATGCTTTTGAGAAATATCGATCAAAAAAAGGGCTTATGCAACGGCACAAGGCTTCAGGTAGTATCTTTGTGTACGCATGTAATTGAGGTGAAAGTTCTTTCAGGGACTAATACTGGTGAGAGGATCTCTATTCCAAGAGTCGCCCTGACACCTTCTGATAAGAGCATCGCATTCACGTTTACAAGACGACAATATCCCTTATCAGTTTGCTTCGCTATGACAATAAACAAAAGTCAAGGATAGTCATTAACTAGGGTGGGTTTGTACTTAAAGAACGAGGTCTTCTCACACGGACAGTTGTATGTCTCACTATCAAGAGTTACGAGCAAAAAGGGTCTGAAGATACTGATTCTAGAAAAAAACGGCAAACAGGCTAACAAAACGACAAATGTCGTTTTCAAGGAAATTTTCTCTTATTTAAAATAAAATTTGTGGTTATCACTTACACTATTATATTTTCTGAATTTAGTACAGTTTTATAAATTCATGATGTACAACAACAATGATTATGGAATAACTATAATTATACTAACAAAAATAGTATAAGGTAACCAGTCAAAAGGACCTAAATCAATAAATTAAAAACACTTATAAATATAATTAAATTAAATCATGATGTATACTAACAAACAGAGTATAAGGTAACCAGTCAAACGGACCTCAATTAATAAATTAAAAACACTTATAAGTAACCCGCGTAATACGCGGGCTAAAAGCTAGTATATATTTATATATATATAAGTATTTCTATTTTATAAAAAGTTTAAAAATCAATCCCAAAATGATTAAGGGCATGTTTGGCTAAGCATTTTGTTTTTGCTTTTTGCTTTTTGGAGGGGTAAAATGTCCAAAATGCCCCTCCAAAAGCTCCAAATTAAAGTTTTTTTGCTTTTTGGAGGGGTATTTTGGACATTTTGCCCCTCCAAAAAGCAAAAACAAAAAGCTTAGCCAAACATGCCCTAAAACTCACTGATTGAACTAGAACAAAGATTCATTATTAGAAACATTTGTGTCCACGGATCGATACTTGGTTCTTACCAATACTAGTATGCATATACAATAGGTACACTTGCCTATTTTGTGTGTGTTTAGTCTTAGTAGAAATCACTTTTAATTTAAAACACGATTTTGTGCGAAGACTAAATCTCCCAAATCATCCCATATCATATATTTTATAAGCACTCAACGCATTACATCACCTGATCCGACCCATAATGATGGCCCAACAAAGAGTCTTCAACCAAGTCAACATAGTATTGAATGAGAAGAACAAGTCAATTCAGAGATGCATAATTCAAGGGTTCAACATATGACTTCATAAAAATTTCCCATAATATTTGTCTTTTCTTTAATGCTTGTATTTTCTATTAGTATTTTTCTTATGTGTAGGTTCCCTGGACGGATCACACGAGATATCCCGGTCTACTCAGGTGCGGAATCCCTGCGTAGATCGTTACGAGCGTAGAAAGCAAACCAAACAAACACACACGAATAAACCGAAACACGTTATATATTAATAACCGAACTCACGTGATATGAATCACTGATACAGACTCTCGATTAACTCAAAACGACTAACTTAACGACTTAACGATTATCTGATTGATCGATTAACCTATAACCGTAAACAGTAAACTACTTAAATACACGACAACTTCGCTTCAGGCGAAGTTGTCAATAACTTCGCTTCGTTGAACAAGTTTGCCTAGGCGAACTTGTCAACAACTTCGCTTGGTTAACAAGTTCGCCTAAGCGAACTTGTCAACAACTTCGCTGTTACACAAACAATTACATAAACAATATTACAGACTCGATTACAGACTTTAGACATATGAACTACTGACATCTATGCACCAACAGACTCCCCCTTGGCAGTAGCTTCATATCTTGATCTTTCAGCTCTTGTCTTGTAATCTTGTATCTTCATGCGTGCACTCCTTCTCTAACACACACCGTCACAACTCGTTGATACTTTCTAGCTTCATCCTTCCAAGCTGGAATATAAAAGATCTTTTTCTCGTTGAGCATCTTCAGATCAGCTTGTGATAAGTTTACAAGATGCATTGGATCGTAAACTCTAAGTATCTCTTGTTCATCCTCATCTTCCATCACAGCTTCAGCAGTCTGGCAATCAACGTACCACCATTTTAGATTCTTCAACACATCTTGAGGCATATTCTTCATCGGAACCTCCTTGATGCATCGGATCGGCTTGTACTTCATCACCATCCATGGCTTGCCATCTGCTCTCAATCCCCTCTCTGTATCCTCCACGAGCTTTCCCTTTTGTGGCTTTAATAGTTCAAACTTCTTTTCTTTTATGCCTTCTTTCCACACAATCTTCTCAATCATTCTCGCCATATTGTTGTCACTTCTGTTTATCAGGCCCAACCTGGCCAAATCCTTCACCTCGCATTCCGGCAACGTGTTGAAAGATTTCAACATTCTCTTGAAGTATTGAATGCCATCATAACGCTTCACCACAAACAACTTGATCTGTTCATCATAAATCCAACTTATGATTCCCTTCTTAGACTCAGCATAGCCTTTAATGTTATAGCTCTTCTTGAACATGGCTGGAACAGCAGGCTTCTTGGTCTTGATAAACCAATGAGCACAGCCTTCCTTCCACCTAGGCTGCTCCTCCCACTCAGTCTCATCCATCTCAACACTCACGTCAGCTTTCTCAACCTCAGGGATCTCGTGTTCAACGTTTTCTTCTACTATCTCCCCCTCTTCTATTCCACTCTCAATCACAATCTGCTCACCGATCTTTTCAATCATATCACTCGGCAGCACATCTTCATCAAACAGCACATCGTCGCTGAACATATCATCATCAAGCTCTTTCAGCGCATCAATAACATCATCTTCAACTAACACCACATCATCACCAGAACCACCAGCCACGTCAGTAGACTCCCCCTCAGCTGTGGAAGTACCAAGAGCTTCAGAAGTTCTTGGCAGCTCACCACCTGCATCTTTCGATGCATTGGGATCATCGTCTCGGTCATTCCTCTTCTTCGTTCTGAGCTCGTCGCCCTTACAGCTCATCTCCCCCTGAGATGCCAAGAACTCCTTCAAGGCATCTATGATTTTCCCATGCTCGACCAGGAGGGATGCCTGTAGTTGATTTGCTTCCACTAGGCTTTGAATAGTCTTTGATTGTTCTGCCACGATCCGCTCTAGTGAAGCTATTCTTTCTGAATCTGACATTGGCAAAGGCGAGACTCCAGAAGAAGGCGTAACCGCAGGTGGTATCATACCTGATAACCCTGCAGCTGTGACAACCGTTGACTCCACAAAACGAGCAGCCACCACCGATTGAGTAAGCGTTGGCGGTGGTAGAGACACGATCTCCGGAGTCGATGTCTGGATGGTAGTGGTGGATGGAATGCCAGCCGTTGATGTAGCCACCACGGAAACATCCGCAGCGCTTGTACTCGTCACCTGTACAGAAGAAGGAACAATGGTCATACCAGACAGTGCGGCCGGAGCAAATCGTACAGTCCTTGAAGTCTCTCCAGCTCCCATGCCAGCACCTGTCCTCTCCCGTCTTGATCTTCTAATCAGCTTATGAATGTCCTCTTCTTCTTCCGACTCATCATCATCTTCCGTTCTCTTTCTCTTCCCAATCGTTCTCTCTCTAGACACCATCAACCGTCTCCCCTCATTCATAATCTCGTCTAAATCGGAGTCAGCCATCGACGTAGCTGCTCTAGTCATACTCACACCCAACCTTTGTGCAGCAGAGACCTGCACCTCTTCCACATGATCCATGTCAAAATAGCCTTGACCTCCAAAAACAGCGTCAAGGTCTATATCCTCTGCAGTAGACGCAACAGGCACAGCAGGAGCAGGAACAGCTTGAGTTGCTCTTGCCTGTCGCGGTTGAGGATCTCTGAACTCGTCCCCACCAGCAGGAACATACTCTGGGTTGATTAAAAACCCAAATAGAGGAGTATGCCTGGGACGACGTTCAGGGTTGCTCCTCGCACTTGACGTGCGGCATTGAGCAAAGATACGTTTGCTCACCGATTCCACGTATCTGATCGGGCGTCTCTGAGGTAGAGCCAGAGCCACATGGTTCAATATCATCTGTAAGAAACGTGGGTACATGATGAACCGCTCCCGAGACATCGCCCTTCGTTGCCTATCAATCTCGTAGAAGACCATTTGACTGAAACTATAACGCTTGTTATAGGTCAGTGCAGTCATGGCAGACTGCATGGTCGCACCCATACCATCTGTGCCCGCCTTCCTCCCCGACATGCACACGATCATGACGTGCATAAGGAAGCGCCACTGATCAAGAAGGAAACCCTTCCTTCTCTGGGTATCTCCTAATGGACCAGAGTAGCCCATTCGAAGATACGCTCCATCACGAAAGGGAGCTACGAACTCTGTAGGATCATCTCGTGTCTCTTCTCCAAATCGTAGCGCCACCCGGATCTGTTCAGAATTGAACTGAACTACTTGATTGTTTACCGTTGCTCTCATCACCGGGGGCTCAACACGGCAATCATATTCTACCGTCTGCCAGAAGTCTTCGATATTCGGCAGAGATATCGGCAGCGTGTTTGTGATCGCATGAAAGATCCTCGAGCGCAGGAGGAATGTGATAATCTCGCGGTAGTCGTCCACACCGCTCGCCTCCGGGTCAAGAGTGATGTACATATTGTGACCCGGGAAAAACTGTCTCTGATTTTCACCATCATCGCCTCCTGCACCACCAGCACCCGCTATCGCAGCCATATCTGCAACAAACTAACCAAGTTAGAACGACAAAAAGACGTAGCACAAGTTCGCTTTGTTACCATGAGCGAAGTTGTGATAAACTCTGTATAGGCGAAGTTAAAGTTGAGGCGAAGTTGGGAACAACTTCGCTTCAGCTTTAAGTTCGTCTAATTAACACTAAGTAAAATTGATCTTAGGCGAAGTTAAAGTTAACTTCGCCTCATCACAACATCGCCTCAGGCGAATTTAAGTTCTGGGCGAAGTTACAGATAACTTCACCTCAGGCGAACTTAAGCTTCGGGCGAAGTTACGGATAACTTCGCCTCAGGCGAACTTAAGCTCCAGGCGAAGTTACAGATAACTCGCCTAAACCCTAACTCGCCTAAACCCTAACTTCGCCTGAATCTGAATCGGCGACAGTGAGATTCATGGAACAACGTGCAGTTGATGATTCGGCTAGTTTTAGACGATTAAGCACTCGTAAACACAAGTTTTAAGGACATGTTGACGATCATTATAGTGTTTAACACGTAAAAACACAAGTTAAGAGAATCGGTTTCAAAACCGATTGGTTCGAGGTTAATAACCGGGTCGAAACGACCCTTGATTATCATGAAAGAACTTGTAATATACGATAATACAACATCTCGAACCTTTGATCGGTGTGAAAATCGGAATAGATAACACGAAAACGGTGTAAAGATCAAGTTCGCCGGAGAATAATTTTGAATAAGTTCGCTGAATTTTAATAAACTGATGAACAGTTTTGACAAAAATATCCCTTATATAGGGGACCTGTTATACAGGCGAAGTTACGGATAACTTCGCCTAGGCGAAGTTATCCACAACTTCGCCTGTTCAACAACATCGCCTATATATTTACACATTTTAACCTTATAAAATTTTAACAGTTGTCAATTAAGTTATAAATTGTCCTTTAAGAAATAAATAACATGATCAATTCTAAGTAACCAGTTAAAAAATCATAAAACTATCTAAGTACAAAAACTTAAAAATACAAAGCATAAGGGATCAAATTTCAGTCTCGATAGGGACTGCTACGTTTTAGAAAAGATCCGAACAGGAATCATACTAACTACGTGACTGTCACATAGATCCGTGTTTAGCTGTATTATGACATATAGAGACAGGTTGTAAGCAGATATAACTTAAAGTGGTTTTCATCGTTTCTGTGATACGAGTTAGGTTCAATTAATCCTTAAAATTTAAGTGGGCAACAACTCAGAAATATTGATGCCTCCTATCTATCCTCAAAGCGTATTTGGCTTTCCCCAAGTCACCCCGAATTGACTTCGACCCATAGTGTCTGATTAAACATGTATGTACTCTTCTTCTGGTTCCCGTTCTTCTTCTTACTCTAAGATAGAGAAGTCTTGATTTTATGATCACTAATATGTTACAATAACTTCAAATATATATATATATATATATATATATATATATATATATATATATTTTATGAACAACATAGACTTCAAAGTAGAAATTAACTGCAAGTCCCGAATCTGGATCACTGCAGTATCTTGAAACGCTATCTTCACGGGAATCAGAACACACATGGGCTCGTGTATGACTGGGTAATCGCTTTTCTGCCTATCATTCGAAAAGATATATATGAAGACACGCAAAACTCTGAAGGAGTTTCCACGTAAAATTAAGTAAAATTAGTTTGTATCACGTCTACTTTTACGCACAAAAAAAAATTACCTTGACATACAATGATTGTCCTAAAGCCTTTTAAGCCTAATAGCTTCACTAGTTAAGCACACAAAGTTTGTATATCTATCATTTTCCAAGGTTGGATCAATTTTCCGTTTTAACATAGCTAACGAACTTCTTACGAAGTAACAGACTTGAAAAGTAATTTCATTTCCCACTTCTCTTTCAAAATTTTAAACAAAAATCGCCCCGACCAAAACAAAGTCTTCAGGTAAACGGCTATCCCGAAGATCCAATGGATCAGCTGGACCGACCACATACTAGTATGTGTCCTTCTAACTAAGCATGATCGACTAATTTTAAGCGGAAGAAAGAAAAACTCATCATAAACCGCCCCGGTCACTATCAGTAATCTGGTTAATGGCTATCCTCAAAATCTACAAGTAGAAAATGAGGACCAAAACATATCCGAAGACAAGTCCTTAATGTAACCGACATAATTTTAAGCGATTAGTGACGTTTTGTTTTTTTTTAAATAAATAAACAAGAAAAACATGGTTACTCGGGATTGATCATCCCATTCAGTTCAATAAGGTTTTGAAATCTGGATTTGTCAAACGCTTTAGTGTATAAATCAGCGAAATTATCAAGCGTATCCACCTTTTCAAGAATTATCAGTTTCTTCTCAGCACAATCCCGTATGAAATGATGACGTATGTCAATGTGTTTAGTTTTACTATGTTTCACGGGATTGTTAGTTACTGAGATAGCAGCGGTGTTATCAATGCAAATAGGAGTAAGTAAGAAATTCAGACCATAGTCGCGCAATTGATGCTGAATCCAAAGAACCTGAGAGCAGCAGTTGGATGCTGCCATGTATTCTGCCTCACAGGTTGAGATTGCGACTGAAGTCTGCTTCTTGCATTGCCACGACACCAATCTGCCACCAAGAAACTGACAACCTCCAGTTGTTGACTTCCGACTCTGATTGCACCCTCCATAATCAGAGTCTGTGTAAGCGACCAGCTCCAAGTCTCCTCCTCTCGGGTACCACAATCCCAGCTTCGGCTTGCCCTTGAGATACCGCAGTATCCTCTTTGCACCTTTCAAATGAGATTCTTTTGGATTTGCCTAAAAACGTGCACAAAGACAAACAGCAAACATTATATCAGGCCTAGATGCAGTTAAGTACATTAAAGAACCTATTATCGCCCGATATTGAGTTGGGTCCACATCTGCATCACCGTCTACTTCAGCACCCAATTTGTGATTGACGCAGATTGGAGTATCATATGGAGAACTGTCCTCCATCTTGAAGCGCTTGAGCACATCATGAACATACTTCGTTTGATGAATGAACATCCCGTCCTTCCTCTGATCAACCTGCAATCCTAGAAAGAAAGTTAGTTCACCCATAGCACTCATTTCAAACCTTTTCTTCATGACGGCTTCAAACTCCTGACACATGGAGACTTTTGATGCAGCAAAAATAATGTCATCCACGTATACTTGCACCAGCAGGATGTCGCTTCCATCTCTTTTGAAGAACAACGTGCTATCAATTTTCCCTCTTTCAAAACCATTCTCGAGCAAGTAATCCGATAAAGTTGCATACCAGGCACGAGGTGCCTGATGTAATCCATACAACGCCTTGCTCAACCTGTACACGTGATCTGGATAGTCTGGGTCAGGAAAACCCGGAGGTTGCTCAACATACACAACCTCATCAACTATCCCATTTAAAAACGCACTCTTAACATCTAGCTGAAACACCTTCATCTTTTCATAAGCAGCAAACGCCAGAAACAATCTTATGGCTTCCAATCTGGCGACAGGAGCGAACACTTCGTTATAATCAATCCCCTCTTGTTGATTAAAACCCTTCACGACAAGCCTCGCCTTGTTTCTTATAATGATCCCCTTATCATCTCTCTTGCACTTGAACACCCATTTTGTGCCTATCGCATGCACATTCTTTGGTTTTTCAACCAAAGTCCAAACTTCCATCTTCTCGAATTGAGCCAACTCTTCTTGCATGGCCTCGACCCACGAGCTGTCCTTTAAAGCCATTTGATAATTCTTCGGTTCGATCTGGCTTATAAAGCAGGTATACAGGCATTCATCGATTATTCTTGTCTCCTTAATGCTTGTATAAACACAGGTATGTTCATTCAAGCTATTTCTCGTTTGTACACCTGAGGACACATCACCAATCACATTATCCAGAGGGTGATCTTTATGAATTCTCGTGGTCGGAACAGCACCGACATGCAAATTATCTTCCAAATTAGAAGAGATCTCATCAATGGTTGTTTCATGCTGAGAGTGAAAAGGATTGATAAATTCTTCTTCAGTTGAGGCAGCAGGGGTACCGATAGTGTTTGATGAGTAAGGTTGACATTTTTCAATCAGCTGTCTTTGCAATAAATTTTCTTCCTCATCGAGTATCAACTTCGTCGCAGCTCTTTCTTCTTCTTCAGAAATCTCCAAATCCGGTACGTTAAACGACTTAAAAAGCTTAACATAGTCGAAAAGCTCAGCAGGTCCATTGCTTGGTTTTGGCGGTTGGTAACTTGTGATGTCAGTGTTACACACCACCTCCACCTTGCAAGTCGAAGTATTGAAGACCCGTCTGTTGGGAGTACCAACAACATAACCGACTAATATTCCTTCATCGGCTACTTCCCCAAATTTAGAATTTTTCTTCAAGATCGAACAAGGGGACCCGAATGGTTCAAGACCACTCAAGTTGGGCTTCCTTCCATGCATAAGCTCGTAGCAAGTTTTACCAAGTCTCTTAACGGTTAACACCCTATTCAGAACATAGCAGGCTGTAGCAACCGCTTCAGCCCAGAACATCACAGGAAGCTTCGAATCTGCCAGCATAGTCCTGGCTCCTTCAATTAAAGTTCGGTTCTTCCTTTCAGCCACTCCATTCTGTTGCGGAGTATACGGAGCGCTGTATTGATGTTCAATTCCTTTCTGAAGACAGAAGATCTCCATTTCAAAATTCTTGAACTCCGTACCATTGTCACTTCTGATGAACTTAACTGTTTTACTCATGACGTTCTCAACTTTAGTAATTAAACTCTTCACCATTTGAGCCGTCTCATCTTTCGATTTCAGAAAATATACCCACGAATATCGCGAGTAATCATCAGTGATCACCAAGCAGTAAGAAGTACCTCCCAGACTTTGTACATTCACTGGACCGAAGAGATCCATGTGAAGCAGTTCTAGAGTACTGGCAATTGAGTTGACCTTCTTGGTGAGATGGGATTTCTTGTGTTGCTTTCCCTTCTTGCATGCAATACATTTGTCTTCAAAGTTAAAACTTTTCAAGGGAACGCCCATCACAAGCCCATTTTTGACAATGTGGTTCATCTTCCGAAGATGAATATGCCCCATCCTTCTATGCCATAGTTCGGATTCTGATGCGCTTGCTTTCGTCATTAAACATGATTCTCCCAAGGCCATTTCAGTAGACCTCATATCCATCACATACGTATTTGTATCACGTGGAGCTGTCATCACTATCCACTCGTCTGGTATCTGAAAACCAGGCTTCAACACGATCGCCTCATTCTTCGTGAAGTGAACAGTATACTCCTTATCACAAATCTGCGACACACTCAGCAGATTGTGCTTCAGCTCTTCCACAAAATTCACATTCTCAAGTGTCATCTTCCCATTGGACACCGTTCCTTTTCCAGTTATTCTTCCTCCACTTTCACCAGCAAAACTAACTCTCGCTCCCTGAACAGGTTTTAAGTCGTGCAACAAGTATTTGTTGCCCGTCATGTGCCGGGAACAGCCGCTATATACAATCCAAAGACTGTGGGCAGCCCTGTTCAACTATTCCTGCACAATAAAGCAAATGATTAGAATCTAGGGACCCAAGACCAATTGGTCTTGGATCTATACATCCCGTACTTCTGCTTTCCAAAGTTAGCATTTGGATAATTCCTGTCAGTCCAAGTAGGAAATCTCATTGGAGATTGAGTGTGAGTCCTTCCAAACCTATGCGTATTGAAAGTATTATATCTAACAGTTTGGTTATTAGCATTGTAAAACTGAGGTCTATTTCTGTGAAAACCTGAATTAGTTACATTTCGAAACTTTGAATGGTTTTCAGTTTTAGCATTATTAAAATTTCCATTAATCTTATGCTCAGTTTTAATAGGCCTCACGCCTCTGAATTTCGGCGTCAGAGGACAATCTGCAACAAGATGTCCTAACTTATTACATCTAAAACAACACCTATACTCCATTTTCTTTTCAAAGGTTGTTTTGGATGTCGAGGCAGTGTTACCGGCCGTTCGTCTCACATAAGGTGGGACGTACGGGTTGAGTGGAGTACTCTTTTTAGAAGTTTTATCTTTTTCTCCACCAGTGGGTAACACCACCTTCTCTTTTGTCTTACCTGATTCGGACAACTTATCCGAATCCGATGAGACTGGACTCGTAACAGAAATATTCACACTTGAAACAGGCGAACTCGTTTCGCCACTACTAACACTCGGTTCTTTACTTGTAACCTTGATAGGAACTGTCTGAGGAACTTCAAAATCAGCAGATTTCTGTACACTAGGGTTAAAAGTGTAATTGTGGTTATACGGTGGTGGAACCTCGTGATAACCAATTCCTCCTCTCTTTGTAGAGGTACCTTGATCACTAGCAAGGTGATCAAGAATAGCTGAGGAATTTCTGAACTGTTCTAGTTTTCGGTTCAGTTCCACCACTTTCACCTGGTGGTCAGCAATCTGCTTTTCTCGTTCAGCAATCAGTTTAGTTTTTTCTTCTAAAACCTCATAACTTAGATCAATTACTTCAATTTTTTCAGCAAGTTTAGTTTTTAAGCTTTTAACATCTTTTTCACATGCTTTAATTTTAACTTTGTAACTGTTTTCTCTTGCTTTTGTGAAGTGATGATCTTCTTTAAGAGTTTTAAATTCAGCATCTAAACGAACATACTGATCAGTTATGGTAGCAAGTTGCTCAGACAAATTCTCACATTTAGTACAGATAGATTTAGAACTTACCTCGAATCGTTGATCATCGGTATCTGCCATGAAAGCTTTTTCCTTACCAGCAGCTTTCTCTTCTCCGGTAGTCTTCTCACGTTCTTCACTCTCAACCTTAGCCATATTTGCCTGTTCACCATTTTTATTCAAATGCGGGTTCCAGTTGTATTCACCTGCTTCTCTAGACAGCATGGCATTGATTTCCTTATTATTCCCAGTGTGCTGTGCAGGCCTGCCTTGACCACGTTCAACTCTCTCGTTTCTGCAATCCTTGGCAAAGTGCCCGGTTTGTTGACAGTTATAGCACCTCACTTTGGACTTGTCGAACCCTGGCCTGCCACCAACAAACTTTCTCCCTGTCTTTCTCATGAACTTCTTCACTCTCCTCACTATCATGGCCATCTGCCATTGTAAATCCATCTCCTCCAAATCATCAGCATCGATCTGGTCGTAGTCTTCATCTAGCATCGCTGGATCAACCACCTTTCCTTGAATGTAGTTTTCATAAGAAGCAATAAATGAAGCATAGAGGCCAAACTGCTCTTCAGCAGATTTGACGCTCATTGGCATCTTGGAGTAATTATTGCTTGTGGAACTTGAAGATCCACTACTCTGGCTTGCTGTCTGCTGAGTACCACTTGATCCACCCGCAACAAAGCAAACATCCCCATTTGTGTTTACTGACACATGCCCCTCCTGTGAAGAATTTGCACCCGACTCACCTTTCGAGTAGTAGGCGGCAGAGTCAGTCTTTGAACTTGTATTGGAGTTCACTTTAGCACCGTACATGCTCGGATCTTGAACCTGATCCATAGATGTTTCCTTTCTTACCATATTAAGCTCAAAAGTTCTGAGCTTGTTGACCGCGGTTTCAAGATCATAAGTAGAGAAGTCCTTGTCTTCTCTCATCAGTACAGTATACATCTCCCATTTTGGTGGGAGAGCATCGAGAAGTTTTTCTACAATCTCTTCTTCTCGGTAGGAAATGGAGTAGTTACTCAATTCAGTCATGAGATGATAATATCGAGTGATAATATCATCAAGAGATTCGTTCTTTAAGTACTTAAAGACTGAAAATTGAGTTTTCAGCAGCTTTATCTTTGAGGCCCGAATGCCTACATTTCCTTCGAATCTGCTCTCAAGAGCTTCCCAAAGCTCTCTAGCTGATGTATACTTTCTGAAAGTATGGAGGATCTCCTGTGGAAGAGCCATTGTGATTGCAGCATGAGCCTTGCTTTCGGCTTCGTACATCTTCTTTTCCTCCTCTTCCATTTTACTGTATTTCTTTATTTGGTCTCGACCCTCATACTCCATGATCGGTGGAATATATCCATCTTGGATGCATACCCACATTTTTGCATCCTGGTACTTAACATACTGTATGAACCGATCCTTCCACGCAACAAAGTCGGTTCCCTTCAGCAATCTTGGGGCCTTTGTAGCTGACCCCGCTTCAACTTCCATCTTGACAAGCTCTGAAATATTGATTGACGACATCCTTCTTGAAGACTAAGAAACCCGAAAAATTCTGAAATGGGCGAAGTTAGAAAAATTTCTTCGAAACAGTACTGTAGGCGAAGTTAAGTATAACTTCGCTTAAGTAATAACTTCGCTGGATCCTTCTTAAATTCGCGTAACTGGGCGAAGTTGAGAATAACTTCGCTTAGGATAAGCGAACTTAGAAGGTAAGCGAACTTGAAGAGAACTTCGCTGAACGAGGCGAACTTGAGAAGAACTTCGCTGAGTTAGGCGAAGTTGAGGAGGTAGGCGAAGTTGTGAATAACTTCGCTTCTCCTTATATCTTCGCTGAAACCCTACGAATTCTGACGGCAACTTCGCCTGATGAACAGCAACTTCGCCTGACGAACTTGAACTTTCTGCAGATCTGAAAAACGGATTCTAACGACGATTTTGATGGTTTGAAGGCTTAAACACACTGGTAGGAAGCTAGAATGAGCAAACACACCACAAACTCGTCCCGGTAACACCCGAAATGGAACGAATTCTACACCCGCGTGAATATCCCGAACCTCACAATCGAGCAAAAGCTCTGATACCAATTGTAGGTTCCCTGGACGGATCACACGAGATATCCCGGTCTACTCAGGTGCGGAATCCCTGCGTAGATCGTTACGAGCGTAGAAAGCAAACCAAACAAACACACACGAATAAACCAAAACACGTTATATATTAATAACCGAACTCACGTGATATGAATCACTGATACAGACTCTCGATTAACTCAAAACGACTAACTTAACGACTTAACGATTATCTGATTGATCGATTAACCTATAACCGTAAACAGTAAACTACTTAAATACACGACAACTTCGCTTCAGGCGAAGTTGTCAATAACTTCGCTCGTTGAACAAGTTCGCCTAGGCGAACTTGTTAACAACTTCGCTTGGTTAACAAGTTCGCCTAAGCGAACTTGTCAACAACTTCGCTGTTACACAAACAATTACATAAACAATATTACAGACTCGATTACAGACTTTAGACATATGAACTACTGACATCTATGCACCAACATTATGGTATTTAAGTCTTGTAATAGGAATTAGAGAAAAAATAGATTAACAAAAACGTATTCTTCTCTTTCTTAATGGTTATCTTGAATCAAACGAATCCATTTGTGCTTTCATTCCCGAATCCATATCATCTGGCTAGTGCTATGTCTTCCGGTCGTGTGAAACAGTCGGTCGCGGAATTGATCTCTTTATTAGCGGAAACCCTCGTCAACAACTACAAAGACCAATCTTTGAAGTTAGACCTGCTCACTACCCTCTTCCTTGTCTTGTTTGAGCAAATCCAAGCCATAATCGATGCGTTAGACAAAACTTCAACCAAATCATTCCTACCTATCACCACCAGAGCACATGGACCCGATATACAAGCGAATTTAGTTACTGCCATCAGTCTCAAACCATTAACAATATGTTCTAATTTCACAAAAATACCGTCAATTTCAATCACCCACCCTTCGAAAATGTCTTGGCTACTAAAAGTGCAATGCTCGTACCTTCCAGAAAAGATAATGATCAACATTCAAATTCCCCTCCACCCACACTACCATATATGTCACCCAAACCAAACCAAACCGAAATTCGGCACGTGCGTCTACCAATAATCTCATCCACAAAAACTCGCACAACACCCAAGTTGTGTCGTTGACCAATGAGGAACCAAAGACAAACGTGAATGGCGACCACCGTGGCATTACATTGAGATAACTCCTAACCCTATTGTACACCAAGAATGGCGACCACCGTGGGGAAATGATCCCGTCCTTCCTTAAGGACAAAGACGTTTTTTTCAGGATCGGATACGATAGTAAGGCCATTAGTCCAACATCCATGACCGACCTATAATGATGGCCCAATAAAGAGTCTTCAACCAAGTCAACATAGTATTGAATGAAAATAATAAGTCAATTCAACGATGCATAATTCAAGGGTTCAACATTTGACTTCATAAGTATTACCCATAATATTAGTCTTTTATTTAATGTTCATAAATCTATTAGTATTTAAGTCTTGTAATAGAAACTAGAGAAAACATAGATGAATAAAAATGTCTTAGTCTCTTATTTAATCTATTATGTTCTTGGAGAGTGGTTATCTCGAATTAACCGTATCAATTGGTTCTTTCATTCCCGAATCCATATCCTCCGACTACTGTCATGTCTTCCGGTTTTGTGAAACCGACAGTCGCGAAATCTATCGCTTTATTAGCGGAAACCCTCGTCAACAACTACAAAGAGAAATCTTTGAAGTTACGCCTACTCCCTACCCTCGTCGTTGTTCAGTTTGACCAAAACCCAAGCCATAATCGATGCATTAGCCAAAACTGCAACCAAATCATTCCTCTCTATCACCACCACAGATACAAATGAACCTGCTATACAAGCGAATTTGGTTACTGCCAACAATCTCAATCCTTTAACCATATATTCTAATTTCACAAAAAATACCACTGTCAATTCCAATCCACCACCCTTCGAAAATGTCCTGGCTACCAAAAGTACAATGCTCGTACCTTCTAGATTATATAATGATCAACATTCAAATTCCCCACCACCCACAATACCATATATGTCACCCAACCAACCCGCAATTCGGCACGTGCACCTACCAATAATCTCATCCACAACAACCCGCGCAACACCCAAGTTGTGTCGTTGACCAATGAGGAACCAAAGACAACCAGAACACGTGAATGGCCACCACTATAGCACAACATTGAGATAACCCCTAACGCTGTTGCACACCAAGAATGACGACTACCATGGGGAAATGATCCCGTCCTTCCTTGAGAACAACGACGTTTTTTTAGGACGAGAGTATTGATACAATACTAAGGCCATTAGTCCAACATCCATGGCCTGGGTGTGACCCATAATGATGGTCCAATAAAGAGTCTTCAACCAAGTCAACATAGTATAGAATGAGAAGAAAAGTCAATTAAATGATGCATAATTCAAGGGTTCAACATTTAACTTCATAAGTATTTACCATAATATTAGTGTTTTCTTTAATGCTCGTATTTTCTATTAGTAATTTTCTTTTGGTATTTTAGTCTTTTAATAGGAACTAGAGAAAACATAGATGAAAAAAATGTCTTAGTCTCTTTTTAAATCTATTATGTTTTTGGAGAGTGGTTATCTCGAATCAACTGTAATATATATATATATATATATTAGTGTGTTACATTCATTATATTTTTTAACATTTGGGCTATTTCAATTGAGATGTTTAGATTTTTAATTTTTTAACGAACGAACATGTTGATTTTTTTGAACGAACAATAGGAACACAATATTTGTTTTATGAAAAAGGGGTGGTAGGTGACGATGGTGGTTGATGCATGAGAAGGGAAGATGACGATGGTGGGTGTCTTGTTAGGATTAAACACACACACGAACCGAACACAAACACGAAAGAAATAAACGGACATGAGGATTTAACGTGGTTCGGTCGAAACTAACCTACGTCCACGGGTGGCAACTAGGTATATCTTTATTGAGTGACCATGTTTACAAGTACATAGCAATTTTTAAATAGAGACTAGTCTAGGGTTTGTAAATTATTGAATAAGAAATCTAAACCGGGCCGGGCTTCGGTCTGGTCACCCTTCACCCGTCGGCCCTTTAGACTTCAAATAATAAACCGGGCCAACAAGGCCTACGAACCCAACAATCTCCACTCGGAGGCCTTGAGTACTCTCTTCTGCACTCCTCGTCGTACTTATGTAATCTAACATTAAACTTCTAGCTGCCACCGCCTTCTCATCAATTAACCTGAAGGCCCCGTTGAAGCTCCCCAGAGCTCCAACACTTCAGTCATGGCTAAAACGGCCCCTGACCCATTCTCTGTCCCTACCGGCTCCCACTGAAACAAACTATCGGATCCTGAGATACCCTGAGAACAAACACTCTCCATATTCAGCAAGTAATTCACTGGAGAGACTTTTACAGTTGGAATACTGGTTTTCTTAATCCACTGTCGACCTGGAACTGTAACTGAAACACGGCCTGTGCTCCTACTGTCACGATGTCCTCCGACTGACTTAACCTTCCTAGCTCGTTCATCCTGAATCTTCACTTTGGCTCTGGGTTTGTTACTTGCAAAACGAGCCTTCTTCTGCCCACGAGATTCTGTGAACCGGACTTTGTCTTTCGCCAAAACTGGATCCACTCCTTTCGGTGACATATCTACCATATACAACGAACCCATTTTCTTGCCACGAGCAACCACGAGATTCCCTTTGACTACTTTCCAATGCCCATTCCCGAACTTAACACCGTGCCCCTAGTCATCCAATTGCCCAACTGAAATCAAACGTTTCTTCAAACTTGGAATAACCCTCACGTCTTTCAAAGTCCAAGAAGTACCGGTTGAAGTTATCAAATCAACATCTCCCATACCCGTAACCTCTAAAATATCATCGTTCGCTAGTCGAACCTTTCCAAAATCCCCAAAATTTAGATTTTTCATCGTTTCACTACAATGAGTGGCATGAAGCGATGCACCGGAATGCATCACCCAAGAATCAACGTTACTCTCAACACTAAGAACTAAAAACTCATCCCTGCTGACCCTGTCATCTGTGTCGTTTTCTGTAACGTTCACATCTTTCTTACCATTCGGACACTGATTCCTAAAGTGGCATTTCTCTTTACAAGCCCAGCATTCAATATCTTTATGAGTCCTAGACTGACTCCTCTTCCTGCTCCCACTGCCTCATTGTTTTCCCCTACCTCTGCCTTCCGTGACTAATATATTACCCGCTGATTACTTGAAATTCTGCCTCTTGAATCTTCTCCAAGAATCAAATCCCATCATAAGTAATTTTTGTAGACGAACTACAAACCGCGGTCACTGTTTGCGACCAACTGTCGGGCAAAGAGGACAATAACAAAAGACCTTGAACTTCATCATCAAACTTAATGCCGACTGACACTAAGCGGGAGATGTTCGAATTAATATTATTAATATGCGTTGTAACTGACCCACCCTATTTCAGTCTTGTTGTCACTAACTCTTTGATAAGATAGACTTTATTCGCTGCCGAAGGCTTCCCATACATGTTGGATAGTGCCTCTATCATACCATGGGCTGTGGTTTCTTTCATGACGTTAAACGTCACATCTTCCCAAAAACGACAGTGTAATACAAGACCTAGCTTTCTTGTCTAACTTCTTCCAATCTGCTTCTGACAACTATTCTGATTTTTCATCCTCAAACACTACATCCAAGTCTTTCTAACAACATAGCGCTTCAAATTGCATCTTCCACCAACAAAACTTCTATCCATCAAACTTCTGTATCGAAAACTTTCCGTCTTCTGCCATGACAATGATTAAAACGAAAAACTGGATAAAACAGAGACAAACACAATAATCGCACAGGCCTGAACTTAACTACTGTTCTACTAAACTCCGTTAAACAATCAACCTATTTAAACTGCAGCGGAATAACAAACTGCATATCAGAAACTGAAACTTTTAAACTAAAATGATAAAACCTGACAAATGCGGTTGGCACTGGTTCTCCGTTTCTTTAACACTTCTCCTGACTTAAAACTGTCTTCAACGAAAAATAAGATTTTGATTCAATTTTTCTAGACTCATGCAATTAATACACTAACCAAACTTGATTCTAAAGATTCTAGCCAAATAAACTGGGCTCCAACTCTTGTAACCACGGCCCAATTAAAACAGCCCAAA
Organism: Bidens hawaiensis; assembly: GCF_021521415.1. Taxonomy (NCBI): domain Eukaryota; kingdom Viridiplantae; phylum Streptophyta; class Magnoliopsida; order Asterales; family Asteraceae; genus Bidens; species Bidens hawaiensis. The sequence continues at coordinate 20,269 of NW_027496892.1, read as the reverse complement.
AGAGAAAATAAAATGATTTAGTGGGCGGCTCCTGCCCTTATCGTTGACAAAGAAATCAAATAATTAGTCACCTTTTGATTTTGCTTGTGAGACACATAAGAGACAAAACCAAATTGAATATGCTCTTACTCTTTTCCTGTGTTTTTTTGTTTTTGCACGAACTCCAAGAAAAATAAATAATAACTTTCTTCTTTCTGGTAAATTGTAAACTGCCAAACAAAGTGAAAACAAATAAAACAGTGGCCTAACGATCAGCGGCGGAAATCAGCGCAGGAACACGGTGGTGATGCGGTGCTCGACAAAACCCTAGTCACGATCGTCGAGCTGGGTATAGTGGCGGCGAAACAGCCGCGTAAACCCTAACGGCGATCAGAAAACCGTAGCGGCGGAACCCTAGCACAGTAGGGTGGCGGCGAAAGGTTTGGCGGCGACTGGGCTGGTTCTCGTGTTCTTCGTGTGATCCGAACCTAAGCTCTAGATACCACTTGTTTGGAGTAAACACACACACGAACCGAACACAAACACGAAAGCAATAAACGAACACGAGGATTTAACGTGGTTCGGTTTAAACTGACCTATGTCCACGGGTGGCAACTAGGTATATCTTTATTGAGTGACAATGATTACAAGTACATAGCAATGTTTATTAGATACTAGTCTAGGGTTTGTAAATTATTGAACAAGAAATCTAAACTGGGCTGGGCTTCGGTCTGGCCACCCTACACCCGTCAGCCCTTTAGACTTCAAATAATAAACCGGGTCAACAAGGCCTACGAACCCAACAATCGGAAGTTAACCGATGATGAAAAGGATAGACCGGCGACATAGAATATGTAGAGAAGATAAATTAAATTAGGGTTTGATAATTAAAGAATTTCACAAATAAATGAGATGTTATAACCCGTTAAAGGCTATCCGGGAATGGAAAAACTCATGACCTGCAAAAATTATTGTTTGATTATTAAGGGGTTATTTCACAAATAACTGAGATGTTATAACCTGTTTAACGGTTATCCGGGTTTAATGAGACTCATGACTCATGAAAATTATTGTTTGATTACAAAAGCGTTTCACAAATAAATGAGATGTTAGAACTCATTTAAGGAATATCCGGGTTTGATGAGACCCTTACCCCACGAATTCGGGTCAAATGTATGAGAAACCTCAAATCACAAATTAAAAAATCTGGTGACTTGAGAGGAAGTGAGGAGCAACCAAAAACTAACAAATAAGATTATAGTAGACATTTATATAGAATGATATTGTGCGCGTAAGAATTTGTTAGTGACTTAGTGAAAGAGAAATATTTTGTTTCAAATAAGAATTGCTTATTATAATCAAATGGTCTTTTGTCTTAGCGATAGCAAAATTTTAAATAAAACATTATATATTCAAATAATTAGGCCTCAAGTTCTGGATTATATATTTTTTTTGAACGGCCAACTAAGTAACGCCGAATACTTTGTACGCGGTCTTCATTGGCTAAAGTAGCCCGAGCCGGCCACTAGTCCGGACAGACAGAGCCCCTAACAGTCCACCTGTTGAGGGATTCACCGGATAAAACCACGTTCTGGATCATTAAAAATGTAATTTATATCATCAAAATTTTAATGAGTGAATAATGACGTCAAAGGATAAGGTTTCCAAAAGTCAACTCTTAACCATACAAATTCAAGTATTCTAACACACTATTCTTCTATAAATACCCCATCACTTGCCTCATAATAATTCATTCGTATACAAAGCAATCTAACTCTACAATGATATCTTTAAAAATGTTTGTTATCGTTCTCGTGTTCTTTTTGTTAAATCTTGTCTTGGGTGCTAGATCCCAAAATGATCCTCTAGCATTCTTTGTATTTGGCGACTCATTAGTAGACAACGGAAATAATAATTTTTTGATTACACCAGCAAGAGCGGATTCACCTCCATATGGGATCGATTCCCTCTCTCATCGTCCCACTGGTCGTTTCTCCAACGGTAGAAACATTCCAGACCTTATAGGTTGATCCTTAAACTAATATATATCCTTATATTCCATGTAATTATTTATTTTTAGTAACACATGACTGGTTTGATTTTTAAAAAAATATATGTAGAAACTTGAGTCATCGCATTTTTAATGTTTGAGGTTGATCCTTAAACTAATATATATCCTTATATTCCATGTAATTATTTATTTTTAGTAACACATGACTGGTTTGATTTTTAAAAAAATATATGTAAAAACTTGAGTCATCGCATTTTTAATGTTTGACTATACTAGCTTCACATTAACTTTTTTCTCTCTTATCATAACTATCTTAGCTTTCAATTTTATTTATTTACTTTTTTAATCTCAGTTTTCAATTACTTGACTATTTTGTTTAAATTACCCGATTACTTACATTTTAAAATTCGTATACAAAATATATGTGTAATTATATTTCCGCGTATTAGGTTGCCGAACAAAAAGTATTTGCTTTTTTTTTTCTTTCTGATTTTTCGAAAATGACCTCATTTTCGAAATCCACGTTATATATTTATTTATCTATTTTACTCTTTTAGGCGAACATATTGGGGTAGATCCATTATTACCGTACATGGATCCTCAACTGAATGGTAAAAAGCTCCTAAATGGTGCCAACTTCGCTTCTGCAGGGATCGGTATCCTAAATGACACCGGATTTCAATTCGTAAGTTGTTGTAACTTCATTATATTATGTTGACTCAAATCAGTATATTTAGGACCCTATATCAATTAAAAAAGAATTATAAATTAGATAAACTAAATAAAACAGTTGTGTATTGTGGAAGGGGGAGGGGGGGTGTTGATGCGTGACCTAGGAGTGTATGGTGTTCCACATCAAAATCCCCCCTCCCCTAAACGGTTGCCATTTGTCCATTTAATTAAATAATAATTTTCTTTTTACCCAACCGGCGACAAATCTATGTCCCCCCCACCCCATATCGCCGAGGGTAAAGTCGCCCAAAAAAAACTCTCACATGTCGACCCATTACGCATAGATTGTTAGGAACAAAGCGGCGATGCGGAAGCGAAACAACACAAACGATATAAACACGGGGTACAGAAAATAATAAACGACACAAATATTTTAACGTGGTTCGGCCCTAGTGAGGGGCCTGCATCCACGGGCTACAACTAGGGTTTCTCTTTATTAGCTCAGAACCAAATATTACAATTACATGACATGATTATATATAGAGATGGACCTAGGGTTTCTACCTTGGTGACCAAGAAAACTAGATGGACCATTCATTAACTTAATAACCGGCCCACAATTATCTTCTAACCAAAAGCAAATAACCTAGGACTTCAAACCCAACAATCTCTCGATTGAAGGTCTTGCGATAAACTCCAGCCCACCATTCAAGTAAATTGTCAACCTAGTTATCCAGTAACTCGAGTAATCTTCAATAACAGAAATATGCCAAGCCTCCAGTTCCAATAACAAGCTAAAACTTCAACAACAGAAAGTCTCCAAGCATTCAGTTCCCTAGGATCAAGCTAAGATTTCAACCAATCCACATAGTTTCCGCGAACCTTGCATCAGTTTCCCGAAAGGCCCATTGAAACTCCCAAGAGCTTCAATCCGGTCATAACAGACCTAGTCATGACAAAACCTGCCAATGACTCATCCTCAATCTCAACCGGCTCCCACTGATTCACATTATCAGCTCTAACGACTTCCAGAGGATATAACACTCTCCAAAAAACTACAAGCACACATGATAGATTTTATCATTCGGAATCCCGACCTTAAAACTTAAAGTCACATTGTAACTGTGCCGGAACACCACCCGCATTCCCACTATTTCAAAATCCCCGTCCAGATTTGAACCTCCGAATATGCTCGAGCTGACATCCTTGTGGCTCTAGGATTCATGCTTGTAAAATGAATTCACTTAGCTCTACCTGATTCAGCGAGCCAAGATTTTACTACTCGAAAGTTGTTTCACTCCTTCCTATAAACATGTACCTTCCCAAAGTCTTCAATCATAAGATTCATCAATATTTCACTATAGTGGGTAACATGAAATGAAATATACTAGAATCTTGAACCAAAGAGTTTTCACTGCCTTTCACTGAGTTCCAATGCATCACCTCCGGCGCATTCTCAGAAGCAGAATTTCCTATCTTTGGACACCAACTCGTAAGAATGTCCACATCTCCATGCAGCCCCACCAAATTAACTATGATAAGCTCCCATCGTCCATGTTATCCCAACCAATGCCAAACCAACACTCCAAGATATGAATCCCCAATAGTACTTCCCCGACACAAGATCCGAGTCACCTCAAATGTTGTACCACTGATCACCATCGAACAAGATAAAACTTCACATTTTCAAACGAACAAGAAGTAACAATCACATTTCCAGACCAACTAACGGGCAAACAGTTATAACATCAGTAGACCTTTCATGAAAAGCTAGCAGTGCAACATGTTCTATGACCGGGCCCACGATCAGTTAACGCAGACCATAACCGAAAGGTCATCCAAAAAAGAAATAGCTCACATGACTTGCCAGTGAGCTCATTTTTTCACTTATGTTATCACCATCACACACAGCATGAATATTATAGACACAGATAAATCATCACACATGCTAGACAAAGCCCCATCATGTTATAGACCGTGGTCTCCATGATACTGAAAGCATCATTCCTCATCAAACAATAGTAATCACATCCTTGCTTTCAATTCCAAAGCATTCCAACCCCACCGGTTCCATTTTCACATGTTTATCCCACATCAGTACCACATCCAAGTTCTCTTGACAAACCAACCAACCGAAATCTAAATCGTCGAACACTCCGATCACAACCATCTCGTCTCCAGTTATAACAATAACAAACAAGAAACATAGATCGAAGACAGTGGCTGACACAATAATGGCGCAAGCCTGAACTTGACGGCTGTTCTACTGAGCACCATCAAAATAACCGATCTGTTCATCTGATAACCGATAACTCAAAAACTGTAAAATAACCCATAAACAGTTACCTCTGACTTATGCTCTGCATGCAAATCTGACCTAAAGAAATTGTTAATCACAAAACAAGGTTCCTCAAAACAGGATTGATTCGAACTTGAATACAAAACCTTAAACTTGAATACGACACGTCCACAACATCCAAACACTTATCGACAACAACTTCAATCTAACCAAAAAGAATTATGGCTTCAAGAGTAGCTTTGCTACCCTTCTATCATAACAAACCAAAATATAAGAAAAAATAAAAATTCCCATTTACTTTAAATGGCACACACCCCACTAAAATAAAAATAAAAAGTGACCTGCTTCACCAAAAAACAAAATAAATGTTACATTCTTGCACACAATCCAAGAGAGAAAAACTTCACCCTTAATTTTTTTATTCCTTTGATGCAATAACAACCATCATCACAAAGGATAAACTTTTGTTCTTTTGGTATTCGAACGATCTGATGCTGGCGTTTCTCAAGGGTTTCGACCAAACCCTAACCTACCAAAATTTGGTCTTTAAAAAAAGAGAACGAGATAAACACTTCTGCGAATTGTCTAAGTGCAAACCATATGTAACAACGAGCCAAAGCTCTGATACCATTTGTTAGAAACAGAGCGGCGATGCAGAAGCGAAACAACACACAAACTAGCACAAACGATATAAACACGTGGTACAGAAAATAATAAACGACATAAGAATTTTAACGTGGTTCGGCCCCAGTGAGGGGCCTACATCCACGGGCTACGACTAGAGTTTCTCATTATTAGCTCAGAACCAAGGATTACAATTACATGACATGATTATATATAAAGATGGACCTAGGATTTTTATCTTGGTGATTAAGAAAACTAAATGAACCCTTAATTAACTTAATAACCCGACTAGAGGTGCACAAATCGGGTATTATGAAAAACCGGGTTCGGGTATGGAACCGGGTTCAGGTATGATCAGGTATTGAAAAATCGGGTATTAACAATAATCGGGTCGGGTTCGGGTCGGGTATTGGCTTGAAAAACCATACCCTGTGTACCGGGTTCGGGTAGGGTATTGAACTGGGTCTTTAATACCCGGGTATTTGAAGACCCTATTTTCGGATATTGAAAAAAACCCGTTTTATGGGTTTTGAATACCCTATTTTCCGGGTATTAAAAAAACTCATTTTCTACAGTTTTCTTCTATTAACGGGTCTGCTTCAATTTTTTATCCTAACTCCATTTTTTTGCATATAAACTTCAAAGTTCATTCAAACATACATAAACAACTAAACAATGATACAAAAAACATATATTTTATGTGTTTTCAGTTATTGTTTGATATATCAAAAGGTGTTGCTCTAAACAAGTATTTATATCATATACGTGCTTCAAAAAAGATCCGTTGGAGAACGACAATAGATCTATGGACAGCCGCACAAAAACACGTGCACAAACACTAATATCCTAGCATGCAAAAAATCCGGTTCAGGTATGCAAAAAACCCGAGTTTTGGGTATAGTTTAAACCGGGTTTCGGGTATACCTAGAACCGGGTTTCGGGTATTATCAGGTTTAGATCGGGTTCGGGTTTCGACATTGAAAGTCATACCCTATCCGTACCCTACGTGTAGGGTCGGGTTCGGGTTCGGGTATTAAAAACCCGGGTTTTAGAAAAACCGGTTCCGGGTTTTTTTTTCAGGTCCGGTTCCAGGTTCGGGTTTTTTGTGCACCTCTAAACCCGACCATCATTAGTCTTCTAACCAAAAGCCTAATAGCCTAAGACTACAAACCCAACATAGATATGGCACCAAGAGTAATATTAGTTCTATCACTCCATAATTTATTCATTTACTCAAGCATGAAAAACTCTACTAGAGTAAGGATAAATTTTAACTTAAGTGCTTTTAGCATTTGAAAGAATAAAGATTTATAATGAAGCTCATGACCTTCTCCATTTATTAAAGTACTCTTAACAATGAAAACCGTTCAATATTACTATAATATACGTAAACAGATTGAATTAGATTTGATAATTCATTTTTTTTCTTCTTATAATTTGGGAATTTAATTTCACAAAATAATCTAATTAAATATAGAGACAGGTAAGCAAACAACAAACAATTATAGTTGTTTACATTGTTTTCAATAGTTAAATTTTCAGAAGATATATAAGTGACACTAGATTAGATCTCTTGTACTACAAGGGGGTAATAAACAAAAACAACTAAATACATAGTTACATAATATTTAAATAATAACAAAGATTTTCGATTAAATATCAACTATCATAAAATTAGAGACAAATACATTATACATAAATACATAGTTACCTATAACATATTTATTTCTTTTGCCATACTTCAATTTAAGCTGTAAAATTACGACAAAAATTCCACGTTTAGCGTTATCACGTTTCTTGTAAGACGAAGACCTAGTGTTTGTTCTTTTAGACATATCCTGTTATCAGTATTAAGTAATACATGACAAACAAAAATAATACAAGTTAATGATCAATTATATGAATGCTTAAAATATGTTATGTTATTTGAGTAATGAATGATATGTATTTTAGAAAGTGAAATTCATTTTATAAATTTATATGTACTCAATAAACATCAAACAAAGATCATTTGGTATTCATGGTTTAAATCGTATAAAACAATAAACTTTGAAATCAATTAACATCCCAAATAAATATATCCCAATTAAGACAAAGATGAACATTTTGAGAAATTTTACTACTATTAGGATCGCATGCATGTAGATGCATATGATGAAAAAAATAAACCAAAATCATGTTAGTTATACCGGTAAAATAATAGCTGACAAAAAGAAAAAAAACACCAAACTAATAGCAACTATAAGAATGTTTGAATTATCAAAAATCGATATGCAATATATACACAATTAAAAGACGTATACTTACTGAAATGTCGAACACTCGAATGTGGGGCTAGTCGTATGATTGATGATGCAAACTAGGAATATTGCAAGTAGTTTTTTTTTACTTGCAATAAAAGTAGAAGTAGGTGAGGTTGAGAACTAACAGTCTAATATGAAGTATAGTGGCGTATGAGTAGTTGGAAACAATATATAGGGTATATATCGTTGAGTAAATAATTCAATTAAATTTATATTAGTAAGAGAAATAAAAAGAAAAAAAATGTGTGTCCATTTATGTTCATGTTTAATATTCTATTAACAACGATGATTACTTTTATTACTGTCTTTTTAATAATGATAATTACTTTTGTTATCTCTTATATTGTTATATCGAGATTTTAAAAGAATACGCGTAAATTTGCCACATAGGATTAATGATAATTACTATGATAATGATAATTACTTTTAAATGACAGATGATAATGTAAGGGATTATAAATTTGCCACATAGGATTAAGAGGAGCAAGAAAAAACTATGTGACATTAGGAGTTTTCTTTATTATATAAGTAAGATAATATAAGATTCGTACTTTTGTATTAAACTAATTAACCATAAATACATTTGTATTTAAGTTTTGTTTAAAAGTCAAGGTAATTTTTTTATTAATTTATTTAAATTCACTTAAAATAAAAATTAATCATTTTTACCATTTAAAAAATTTCAATGCCGAAGGAATATGACATAATCATCTTACTAGTTACCACTCTATCGCTAATGTGTCGGTTATTATTCTGTCTCTATTTAATCGGCTAGTGAAATAGTCACGGCAATAGGCCAATAGTTGCTTTCCACTGGCCGTATTTCATCATTGAATAGTTAATATTTCGGTAATTCCTTGCTAATATTGCTGACACTTTGTCAAAAATCACGTTACCTGACCTGTTATTTGATGAATTACCGTTGGTTATTGTCACATATAGCGACGGTTTATCTGTCAATGAAAGTCAATCATTTCGTAGTATATGTCGCAAATAGTCACGTGATGTAAACTATTCATTCAATGTCTTCTTTTATATGTTAAAATTGATATAAATTTACTTTTGATTTGTATTGTGACAAAAACATATCAAATCTCTGGTTTTGTGCCATACTCGTAGTTTTCCATTTCACAACTAGCTCGTTGGTGTTTCACAGGTGAACATAATTCGAATGCCATACCAGATACAACTCTTTGAAACATACCAAAAACGTGTCGCTGCTATAATCGGAACTAGGAAAACAGAAAAGCTCGTTAACGAGGCACTCGTTTTGATCACATGTGGAGGCAACGATTTTGTGAACAACTATTTTTTGGTGCGAAACTCTTTACGGTCGTTTCAATATAAGCTCCCCGCCTATGTCCAGTTACTCACCACCGAGTATGAAAAGATTTTAATGGTAATAACTCCTTACACCATAGTTCTAAATTTTTATCTTACAAAATTATAGATTTCAAAGATTAAATATCATATATATGCAGAGACTTTATAATTTGGGAGCACGGAAAGTACTTGTGACTGCCACCGGACCATTAGGCTGTGCACCATCGGTAATAGCATTGCGTACTCGAAAAGGAGAATGTGTAACGGAGTTGCAATATGCCTCATACCTATTCAATCCACGGGTGTCAGCGATGATCGGCTTGTTGAACAAGAAATTGGGTAGTCATGTTTTTACTTTCGTCGACGCGCATCATATATTCGAAGATTTCATCTCCAAGCCAAAAGCCTTTGGTAATTTCTATTTCTTTTGATTTTATAAAAATATATACAATTCATCAAGAGGATGTGTGCAGGTTTTGAGGTGACTAACACAGCATGTTGCGGACAAGGGCCATATAATGGGCTCGGCCTTTGCAAGGCGTGGTCAAGCTTGTGTTCTGATAGAAACAAGTATGTGTATTGGGATGGCTACCACCCGACTGAGAAGGCGAATCGGCTTGTGGTGCAAGAAATATTCAACGGCACCAAGTATATGAAACCCATGAACCTAAGTACCATTTTGTCAGTGAAAGCGTAGTTGTTACATTTCTTGCCATCTTATAGTACTTTCACAAATGCATGTGTAGGGTTGGTTACATGTGTTGTTTGATAAAGCAAATAAATATGTCAAAAATATTCTGAAGGTTTTTGATGCTTTTCATGTCGTATAAATATGGGTTATGATACGAGCCAGGCATCACTCGGACCAGCCCAAACCCTAGAAGACGAGGGAAAAGGCCACAAATCCACTCGGGTTAATTAAAAAGCTAGAGTACAAAATGACTTTTTAATTAAGTTGAATACTTATTTACTTTCTAACAAAGTAATTATCATTTAGTTAGTTTTCTTATTAATTTTGTTTTTCTATTTTAATGCAATTATTTTTCCTATAACCATAGTTTGAGAGATAAAATTAAAAAAGTGTCATCTACTCAACGGGATCCTATCAATTTAGTGCTTTCAACAGTCAGTTTATACTGACCATACCAGCCCTATACTTACAGTATTTGAAAAACTTGATCAATTACTCTCCCAAAATACCTCTGCCGCCACACAACACATCATTGCGCAACAGACAGTTGCCGACTAAACTAACACCAACTTTAAGCCGTCAACGCCACATGCAACAACAACTCGAACTCTCCACCCAACTATTTAATCGCCTAAGCCTTGGCCTAGAGCAAGACAATAACAAACATCAACAACCCCTCCCCCTGTCGCACCCCAACCTAACGGCGGAACATTCCAGGGCGCGACATAATTTGTATCATTGCTCAAGGAAATTAAAATAAATATAAAGTGCCGATATCAAATTTATTTCTTCAAATAAGTGTACATGATAGTTTCACAACAAAATAACTTAGAACAATTACATCATACTAAACAAATAATAGTTCTTTATTTTTATAAAACCTATACTCTAGCTATGTCTTGTATCTTCAATCATCCCAAATATCTACATGCGATATGCGTAAATGTAGATATATTTTTGGTCAACACAATGTTAAGAAAGTAATCACAATTTGAGATATATATATATATATATATATATATATATATATATATATATATATATATATATATAGGGGATGGTTCATGCGAGAAGTAAGATTATAGTGAGAAGTGCGAGAAGTAAATCTCAACCATTGATTACACAAATCAATGGTTTAAGATACAAGATGACATTTTTGTAAATAGTTTGAATACTTGGAAACATCTTTTATGCTTAAAAGGGCAAAAATGTCAATTATGTGTAGGCTTACAATAAGTAACGTCTGCTATCCCTCGTTTCACTCCCAAACTCCAAACTGCTCAACATAACGCATAGCGCGAAATCAGACTTTGCTAATGAAATTGATACACAAATCGATGATTTTAAACCACGATGATTTTGTTTGTTTGAATATAATAAGCAATCATGCCTCACTGCTTTGTTATGGGAGTGTTTTGAAGAAGAATTGGGGGGTTTCAATCTACTACGATGACCGAACCTTACACAATAGAGCCAAGGTATGTATAAAAAATTGTGGTACTTTTCAAAGTGCCGTACACATAATAATTTTTTCAACAAATGGTGGTGTTGGTTTGAATCTAAGTGCCCTACACTTCGAATATAATTGGTTGTAACTCGTCTTAAAATTGGGGGTTTTGGAACACCACTGCGTAGGATTACAATAGTTTTTGTATTTTGTTGTTTTCGTTAAACATATATTTATAATTTTAACCAAATAAAGTGAATGTTCTGACATTAGGTTAATGTGTTGCTCAACAAAGATTGAATATATGTAATTGTGTTGTGTAGTTAGTAATATATTATAGATGATAACTATTTGCGAAAAGGCAGTAACTATGCAGTTGTGTAGGGATTATTATTTGTTGTGTAGGATAGTAACTGTGCAACTGTGTAGGGGATCATTATTTGTTGTGTAAGATAGTGTAGGGTTCATTGTTTGTTGTGTAAGGTAGTAACTATGCAGCTGTGTTGGGATCACTATTTGTTGTGTAAGGTAGTAACTATGCAGCTGTGTAGGGTTTATTATTTGTTGTGTAAGGTAGTAACTATGTGGCCGTGTATGGATCATTATTTGTTGTGTAAGATAGTAACTAGGCAACTATGTAGGGATTATTATTTGTGTGTAAGGTAGTAACTATGCGGTTGTGTATGAATTTTTATTTGTTGTGTAAGGTAGTAATTATGATACTGTGTAGGGACTTTTATTTGTTGTGTAAGGTAGTAACTATGCGACTCTGTAGGGATTTGTATTTGTTGTGTAGTAGGGATTTTTATTTGTTGTGTAAGGTAAGTTATTGACTGTGTAGGTATTGTTATTGACTGTGTAGGTAGTAGATATAAATTTGTGCATGAAACGTATATGTGATGTAGGATGTTATATTTGTTGTGAAGAATAAATATAGGTAGATGTGTATAAAGGATGTGATGTTTAAGTATATAAAGAAAAGATTTAGATATTTTTAGAGTGTGTGGTGCATTTATTTTTGGTACATAAAAAGTTATAATGTTATGTAAGTTAAATGGTAAGTTAATGAGCCTACTGTTATGCATATAATATTTTTCAATAATTTTTATAATGAGAAATGCACAATTGCATTTATTTTTGGTTTGTAAACTATTGTGTTAGATATATTTGTATATGTAAATTATCATGTAAATAGAAGTGCGGTGCATTTCTTTTATATCTTGGAAAACCAAGTTTTTTACACATGTTTCTTCATGCAGGTACTTGAAAAAATGTGAAAGAGAGAAATGTTTTGGACAAGAAAATAGTAAGGAGGACAAAGCTTTACTCTCTTTTGGCACAAGATGAAACAGATTTCAAAACTGGGAACAAAACGGGAGTTTTATCGTCTCAATAGTTACTCGAATCATTTACTTGTTTTAGAAAATCTTTAAAGACGTAGAACTTGCCGCGATGGGCGGGGGTGGTTTACTAGTTTTAAATATTAGATCTCCTTATGTATGTTGCCATGTGATTATGTAGTTAGTTTTCACGTGTTTTTTTATATATATTTGTCAGTTTTTAAATAGAATGAGATACCTGTGAATGAGAGGCTTTGATGAAAAACAACGTTAAACAAACACTAAAAGGCGATGGCACAGGAATAACATTCACCGCATCTGATTAAGGCAATATACAATTTCGATGTAGTTTCTATGAATTGTTTATGGATTTGGGCTAAATACAATTTCGGTGAAGCTTCTATGAAGTGTTTTTTTTGTTTAATATGAAGGGTTAGCATTTGCTTCTAGTATATTTTTATTCTTGATTTATGTAGCTTGTGTAGGATTGCGGTTTATAATTAGCTTGCAGCATATTGTAGGTCCTAGTTGGTGTGTATAACCTAAACAAATTCTATGAATAAACTAAATAATAAAATTGATGTTATGACTATATAGAATTTGGCATAAGCGAATTCAATATAACTTGGTTTGGTTAATTATGTGTTTTGAATAAACAAAAAATCAAAATTGAAATCGTAATACGAATATTGAACAAAACAAATATAATGAAGTGATAAAAGCCGGATCTGGGATAATTCAAAAACGTTGAATTTGGTGATTCATATGAATTTGCCATTGTAAACATAATCTTAAATAAACAAAATGGTGAAAAAGAATTAGTTTAAGTAATGATAAAATCATGAATTCTTTTGTAACTTGCAAATAATAATAATAATAATAATAATTTTTTGTAACTTGCAAAAGTAATAATTAGATACCATAATAACAAAGTTGGATAATTTACTAATATACCCATATGATTAAATAAAGTGAAAATAAAAAAGAAATTATTTGATTGGTTAAAGTCTCTTCTCGCACTTCTCTCTCTAAAAATATTTCTGAAATGAATCTAAACCTATATATATATATATATATATATAAAACAATAAAATGACAATTCCTTGCGATATCATGCGTTACCTCAACTAGCATAACATAAACAAAATTCGTTTGACTATGATTCATCGAAAACAATCAATGGCTACTAAATAGTAAACATAAATAATGGTCGTTGGCCATGGTCCATAGAACACGATGTATGGCTACTAAGATGGTGTATAATCATACTATGATGATGAGTAGAGGTGCACAAATCGGGTTTTTTAAATACCCGGGCTCGGGTATAAAACCGAATTCGGGTATGACCAGGTACGGGTATGATCGGGTATTGGTAATAATCAGGTCGGGTTCGGGTCGGGTATTGTCTCTAAAAACCATACCCTATGCATCGAGTCCGGGTCGGGTATAGAACAAGGTATTCTAAAACTGGGTATTTGAATACTCATTATCGGGTATTGAAAAAACCCTATTTGGTTTTCTCGGGTTTTTTTCCGGGTATTTTTCGGGTATAGATTGGATTTTTTTAATGTTTGCACTTTTTAGGGTATTTTTCGGGTATTTTTAAGGTATTTTTCGGGTATACACTGGGTATTCGAAATACCCAGTTTCGGGTATTGGAAAAACCGGTTCCGAATATGGAACCGGTTCAGGTTTTCGGGTAATACCGGGTACAAATCGGGTCCGGTCCGGGTTCGAGTTTTAGTGCGATAATGCATACCCTATCCGTACCCTGGGTAGGGTCGGGTACGGGTTCGGGTATTAAAAAACCGATTCTGGGTTTTTATTCCGGTTCCGGGTTCGGGTTTTTTGTGCACCTCTAATGATGAGGATGAGATATCAACCCACCATATACACTGTAAACACATAATCGAGTAGCATTTAACAACTAGTCAAGCAATATCACAATATGCGAATAAGGAAATTGAGTTTGGTAATTTAATTGAGTGCATAAATAAACTTGGGTTTTGTGTACGCATAAAGTCCCCAAAACAAAAATAGAAAAAAATGGGAGAGTGATTACTCACCTAAGAGAGCTAGGCGAGTTAAATACGATGAGGATGTGAATTAAGCGGCCTGAGCCAACTCAGGGAAATAAACCTGAAATTCTCACATATTAGAATAAAATTAAAAACGAGCATTTAGCAACTGGAATTGCGTTAAAACTTCTTACGATTCTCAAGTTATGATAAAAACAAGATTTAAGCGAGCTGAAATGGATCAGAATCCGAACAGTGAATTCGGGGTCGAGTTCTGGTTCATCACATGCAAAATTTGATAACAAAACCAAAACTCTTCTGTAACGAAAGCTAATTTTAATCGGAAAATGGTGCAATCGAAAATCCCAAATTTTAATTACCTTATTAACCCTAACGAGCCAAAACGAAATTGAGTTATTAAATCTCCTCAATCAATGCTTTTGTTTAAAATACCAAAATGAACATATTTCATGTTCGACACTTACCCGGAAAGTGGTCAGAAATGGCATAACCGAAGAAGTCAAAGTCTTGGACTTTAGAAAAGTCAAATCATTAAGAACACAATCAATGAGCACTAGTAACACTAATTGAAGGTAAACTGCGTTGGGGTAACCATTTAGCATAAGCCAATGCTCATTTATATAGCCTCAATTGGTTTGGAGAAGACGAAATCATTATAATTGGGCATTAAATGAAAATCAAGCAAGTTTGGAAGAAAATCACCAAAAATCACGAAATTTATGCAATTATTGGAGGGAAGTTAGTGTTTAACGTTAAGAAACATGTTTAGGTTCATAACTGATGAAAATATGGTTAATTGGATCGATAATGGCATAAAAAGGAATATACCTGTGAGTTTTAGAAATTCCCGCCGACAACAAACTCCTCCGCGTCGCGCGAAGGACCAAGGCGTTGCTCTACGCCTCGCTAGGTGAACCTAATTTTTTTTTTCACATACTTGGTCCTTGATCTTTGGAATATATGAAATAAAAGGTGTGTTAGGGATTTAAGAAACAATTTTATAAAAACAAAATAAATGCTAGTAAATACTCGGAATAATAAACCCGGGTCGGGTATATAATATAAATACGAATTCGGAAAAACTGAAATGTTACAGCATTCCCTACTTTTAGAAATTTCGTTCCAAAATTAAAGAAAAACTACGATAAACGTTGTTCAAAGAAAATCTTAAAAGTTTATTTTAATAAAAATTTAATTAACATAACATAGAATTTTGTGTGACCTGAAATACGCAGAAAACAAAAATACGGCAAAGACACTTATATAGAGGATGTATTAGCGACGTATTCACCATGCCCTTAGCATACCACATTTGCATCGTTGTGCGAAACACCCTTGATTCTAAGTTATGACACACACTCGTACGTACTACGATTTTTATGTGAGGACTTCGATAATTACTTTCATCCTCGGATGGTCCACATGATCCGTCCCATTGTTTGGGTCATAAAAACAATAGCTATCAATTATTGAAAAATATGTCTTTCCGGAAGAAAAGTTAACCGTTGAACTTTAGTGAACTTAACAGATAATTAGAAAACCAATATTTTCATGTATATATGAATCATTAACAAAAATACAATTTCAAGTTTAAAGTGAAAAGGTTGTTGTTACAGAAGCCGACGAACAATCTTGAAAAAAAATAAATATGTGGAAATTTTAAGAATATATTGAGATAATTAAGTCATTGGGGGTAAACGATGTACGAAACTTTATGTCACACCCCAACCAAAGGCGGCGGAACATGCCGAGGTGTAAAGATTGCCCATAAGCGCATGACACTAATTAAAGCGACAATATTTAACAAACTCATTTCATTTCACAACATCGAAAATGTCACATAACAATATTCAAGAGATAGTCAATACAAAATATAACAAAATATAGCAAATCAAATATTGTTCATTTTTTTGCTAATAACTTAAAGGTCTTGACATTCGTTTTCTCCACAAGCATCGAATCAACCGAGATGCAAACCTGTAACATTTCATAAAATAAAGTTTGTCAACACAAAGGTTGGTGAGCAATTCATAAGTTTGAGCAACAAAAGTATATAGTAAGAAAAGCCACAAACTAGTATACAAAACAATAAATAAGAGCTATAAACTTGGATAAAATAGTTATCGCTAACAAGTTAGCGACACCCAACTATAAGGGGATGCCAAATAGTTTAGGATTTTATAATTATCGTTAATTGCATTACGTTAACGACACCTTGCCATGAGGGGTTGCCAAATGGTCTAGGATTTATAGTTCCACCATCTAAAAGTGATAAACACATAGGCAAATAAGCATAGAACACCAAATCGAGCAATTATTCAACTAAAGTATACAACAATGTTTGTGGTTTAAGACCCAAGTATAAAACATTTAGTTTAGATAAGATGAAATGTCACCCCCAAAACAAAAGATAGAAAACGGGGTATGAAATTACTCACGTTCAAGTAATAAACTTGAAAAGTTGGTAATTTGAAGATTTGCCGAAACGACGAGTTTAACGTATGAAGCCCAAATAAAAGAAAGTCTTGGATTTAGAAAAGTTGTCTTGAATCTCCTTAAATAAATAATTGTTGCAAAAAGTAAACAATTAAAGTTCAAGGTTTAAAATGTAACTATTTAAGAATTTATAACAATAACCCTTTAAAAATGTAAGTTTGCTCGAAACCAGGTTAAAGTATCTAACCTTAATATTTACTTAACCTATGTTAAGTAATAAGGTGAGAAAAATTCTAAATGCAAGTTACTTTGGGACAAAGATACTAAAACGGGTCTTTAACGAGTGTTCGGGTTGTTGGTTCGTGTCTTGATAATTGGTCAAACCCAAAGTCAACTTTCCAAAATAATTAATGTTATGAGATAACTCAATAAAACTTTATAAGACTTAACCAAGTATATAGATATATTGTTTTAGAACTAACAACGTACGTTAAGCGAGTATTCGCTTTTTTCGGTCCAAACTATGTTATGAGATCAAGTTGGATCCAACATTTCCAAGTACTTAAGAAAATAATTAAAATCATTTTGTAAACTATTTTAGAGAAATATACAAGTCTTGATAGCTAAAAACACACTTATGTGTCTTAAGCGAGTAAAAATCGGATTGGTTCGTTTTCCATCTCACAATATGTTCCTTGATGGTTTCCACATGCCCAAATATCATAGATCTTGTATAATAATTTATAAATGAAAAATATTTAAGTTTTACAACTAAAAGTTAACAAGTATTTTAAGCAAAAGTTTCGGTTTGGTTTGGTTTGGTTTCCATCTCCCAATGAGTTCATAGATGGATTCCACATTCTTAATATCAAAGAACTTGTAAAAATGATTTTTGAAACTCGAATCTAAAATTAAACATGTTTAAACAACTATTTTAGCAAAACTAGTAAGAAAAAGTTCGGTTCACGGTTTGGACTATTTACGGTTAAACCGAGGTTAGTCTCTACAAACCCCACCATGAAACTTCATAAATATGACAAAAAACTAAAACGAGTAGAAGTTACTCATGGTTAGTATGTGCAAACAAGTTATGTGTGTGTGTGTATATCAAGAACACGAAGTCCTACATGAAGCATTGCCTTACGAGGTCCGAAACTTAACCAACCGGAGTCAGAGAAGTAACTACCAAAGGTAACAAGGGGTGTGTATTATACATATGTTGTACCACCATATTCAAGTGTTAGTAATGTTAGATGAACAAGTTAGAATGAAAGACTATGGTTAGTTTGACTTGAGAAGTCAAACCTTCAAGAATACATAAAAATAACAACCTTTAATCTATGGAGTTTTGAGAGAGAATATGGAGTAAGAGCAAGTGTAAAAATGAAGGAAATGGGGTAAGAGTCAAGGCTTCTTTACAAGATTCCTTTTATGTTTACATGCAAACAGGTTGGTTAAACAAACAAGCAAAGCACAAAACACAACAAAAAAACGAATATGTGCAGCAGGGGGATGTAGGCGCCGCGCGGCCTCCCCCTTGCCTCTGGTCGCGCGGTTTGGCGTGCCCAGGGGCGCGGGGGGGGGGGGGGGGTGGCCCAGCTCGTCTTGTTGTGGTTCGTTTCGCGTCAGGAAGTTTGTTTTTGATGCATTTTAGTCATTTTAAAGCCGTTTCGAATCCGTAAAAGAGGTTTTTCAAATTGAACAAATGGGAATGTTTTGGCAACATGAAAATCCAATATTTTATATATCATAAGTTTCGGTTTAAAAAACGGGCCGGTTTACAACATAAAACAATACAAATATGAATACAAACAAGACCAGAAATTGACGAATGTCACACTTTAGACGAATTGAGTTTGGATAGATGAGAAAATTATGACTTAATAAAATTGAGATAAAAAATAATTTTATAAATACGACTTCTATTAGTTAGCTATGATAAAAAAATATACAAAGCCCTAGTTTTAATAAGCAATAAATGCTTGTGGTAACCAATCATATCCCGCTAGGTTAAGAATAGGCTTAGGGTTGAGTAAAAGATGGATTGACGGTTTGAGCCATAGATGGGTTAAGTGAGGATCGCATGGCTTCACGACAAGGGGTAATGATATGGTCATAATGGCTGTAATTAGAGCATTGCCAGCATGGTATGGTAGTTGGATAACGAGACTTTTAGGTACTATACAAAGGGTACATTCTGGTGAACGGTTTCTTGTTGGGTTAAGTTTTAGGGTTATGGGTAGTGGTTTGAGTTGGTTAAGGCGTAGTTCTTCGTTTCTTGGTGAGAGTGGCGGAAAGTGAGATGGCAACAGAGAGAGTTTGGAGATCACAACTCAAGACGGAGTTTCAAATTCGCGTTGGCGGGCCGGATATGTATCTATTGTTGGTTGATAAGGAGTGTCCAAATGAGGGACTAGAAGGTTTAGATGGAATCGGTTATTGTAGGTGGTGAATTGTTATAAATGGTTGGGTTAACCGTTTGAGGATGATGAGTTGTTGGCATTGATAGATTAGATCTGGGTGAGTAGGTCCGGATCACGGTGGATATTCCTTTGGCGATGCGGGCGGCCAAGCGATGATATCAGATGGTTGTGATGAAAAGACACCCCTTAGGACAAAAGGAGAAAAAACTTATAAGATGGAGGAAATTTTACGAAAATACATGGAATTGGCTGTTGCGATTGCGGTGACATTAATGGTTTAGAATTAGGTAACGAGGGCATATTGCGGGGATAAAATGTGCAAGTTTTATGAAATGCGGGTAAGTTGTGAAACATATGAGATCGTTGGTAAACATGAAAATATATCACAAAATTAATCACCAAAATACTTATAACTGAGATTATGGGAAAACTTGAAAATTGAATAAATCATAAAATAAATCATCAGATTATATTTGAGGTTGTGATTGAAACATTAACTTAATATGGTGCTAAACAAAATTTAAAGAACTATGTTTTGTGAGAAGATTAAATAATTTATTATTAAAATAATTCAAAATTTGGCTTTTGCTTGTAAATTGGGTATTCATGAAAATAATATAAAATATAGGAAATTGAGACCTTCAAGTGTAAAAATAAATAATACAAAATAGGACCAGTTTGA